>NC_060278.1:105917829-105941855 GCF_021613505.1 Equus quagga | reverse complement strand
AGTCCTTCCTTCCGTCCCTCCCTCCATCCCTCTCTCTGTCTGTCCATGCATCCTTTCTTCTCCTCTTCCACCCCTCCCTCCACCCCTCCCTCCACCCCAGGCTTACCTGAATGAATGTCCTCTAGTCAGACGTCGAGGGGGATAAAACCTATGTGTATCTGATGCGGCCGCTGCTCTTCCTGCCCCCCTTGACTGTCCCCCGTGACTCCTAACTGGCAGTAAAATCCCCATCAGGGCTTGGTGAGAGGCACAGCAAGGACTGGTGGGGACTGTGGCAGACGGGCGAGCACATTTAGTCATTGCTGTGATAGAACGTGGGCCCAGTGTTGCCAGCACAGCTTCTGCCTGTGGCTGCTTTTTCCTTTCCATGCTACTCCATGAACATCTCTCCACACTGATGAACATCCTTCTCCCTCACGGTTCTTCCTGGCGGCACCATATTTCCTGCCACCATTCCCTCAGTGGAGAGCCCAGCAGCAGGTTAGGGGGCCAGCTTTGGCGCCAGACTCTCTGGGGTTTAACCTCAGCTCTGCCAGCTACTTGCTGTGTGACCTTGGGCAAGCTCCCGAACTACTCTGGGCCTCAGTTTCTGCATCTGTAAAATGGGGACAGTGTGCACATCCCTCACACAAGGGTGTCATGTGGATTCGATGAGCCAACAGAGCGAGAGGTGGCACAGGGCCGGGCCCAGTGAGCAGCTCCGTAAGTATAGGCTGCTGTCCTGCGGTCCCCTGAGGAGGAGCAGCTGCCCCAGCCCTCGTGACCCTGCAGCTTTCATTAAACCTCAGCTCAAGCTTCAGGACTGTGGCCTTTGCAGGCCGTTCTCTCAACCCGGGCCTCCGGGAGCCGAGTGGCTTCTTGCAGCATCCACTCTCCCTGGGCCAGGAGAGTGCATGCGTGCAAACCGGGTGGACGGCGTCCACACCTGCCCTGGGGTGGACTGTCCCGGGCATGCTGACCGCTGGTGGGCAGGGATGCTGGGAGCCCCAATGTCAGGCAGGGGCGCGGCCTCCCCTCCAGAAGCGGGGTTGTCAGGTGGGTGCAGCTCCAAGGAGGAGGGGGAGGAGGAAGAGGCAGCCCCCACTCACACCGACGAGGTCCTGAGGCCCGGCCCAGGCCCTCGTCCCAGATGATGGCGACGGAGAGAGACAGCTGGTCAGAAAGAAAAGAAAAATCAGAGAACACCAGGGTGGGGGTAGGGGAAGCAGTTTAGACGAGGGGGTTCAGGGATGCATCTGGGAGGTGGGGGGGTGAGGTGACATCTGAGCTGAGACCTGGTAACTTTTGAGCTGGGGGTAGGGGACAAGAAGGAGCCAGCACAGGACGTCTGTGGGGAGAGGGGCTCTTGCGAGAGGCATCTGCGGGGCGGCAGGACCAGGTCACACTGGCCATGGAAGGAGCTGGGAGTTTGCTCCGGGGCACTGGGGAGCCACAGAGGCTTCTATGCCAGGAACCAGCACGTCCTGAGTTTGCTTTTTAGAAGATCAAGTGGGTTACCGTAGACAGGAGAGGGGAGGCAGTGAGAACAGCGACAGGACCCCACGCAGCTCAGGCTCAGACACCCAGACCCACACGGGCAAGCCGGCGGATGCAGACATCCCCCAGCCTGTAGTGTGTGGAGTGTGTGTACACAAATGTGACAACCAAATGCCAAGCTCTGTCTTCCAATTCTTGCTGCTCAGCTGTACACAACAGAGGTCTCTGTTAAGGAAAAAGCAAAACTCTCCTGTGGTCCCACCACCGTTAACATCTGGTCTGCTTCCTTCCTCCCGTTTTTATACATATATGCAGGTTATTTTAATAAATCTCCTTTATGTTAGAATTTTTTTCCCAACAAGTGTTAATTTTCTAACTTAGAAAAAAACCCTGATTTTTAATTTCTCTAAAAGTGCCCCCGCTGCAGGGCTGGGGCAGCCAGCAGGCGGCACTGGGGACTCGAGTCGTCTCTGATGCACCAAGTGGGGCTGTCAGATAGGCCGAGCTGGGCTTGGGGTCTCCGGGGCTCAGGGGCGCACCCCATCGTTGATCTCCAGGCCGCTGTGCACCCCAGTGTGGACACACGCTTGGGGCAGGGCGGGTGGGGAGGGGCTGATAAGCAGAGCCGGGCACTTATCAGCTCCAGCAGGAGGCCCGGGAGGGAGTGGAGCCAGGTGCCAGCCCAGCCGTGCCCCGTGCAGACACCCAGCCCTGGGGTCGCTGCCCCTGTTATTCTCGCTGTATCTGGACGGTCCGCAACCTCAGACGGCTCCCGGCTTGGTGTTTACGTCTCTGGGGCACAAACACGAGTGTGACTCAGCAGGCAGGGCAGGCACATGATGGGGCACGCCTGGCTGGCTTTGAGGTGAGGAAGGTGGAGGAGCAAACAGCGGGGGTGGGGGGACCAGAGCCCGGGCCTCAAAGCAGGGCGGCCTGTGGCCTCCAGATTCCAGATTCTCGGCTGCAGTCCGCTCGGCCACACACAGCTCTCTGGCCTTGAGCTGACGGCTGTACGCCCCCAGCTCTCGTTGCCCCGTCTGCGACCTGGGCCCAGCGGGCTTCCACAGCGAGACAGAAACTGCAAGCGTCCTGCATGATGGACCTCCTGCCTTCGTCCATGGAACAGAAGGCTTTCTGTATTCCAGGGAGCTACACACCCATAGAGCCCACCCTCTCTCACAGTTAGGGACAGCCATGTGACTAAGTTCTGGCCACTGAGATGGAAAGAGAATGTGGTGTAATTTCTGAGAAGTCTCCTTGGGAAGTCTCAGCTGATGGTACTCTTTTTGCCTTCCCCCTTCTTCCTTCTGCTGCCTGGAACTCAGACATGATGGCTGGAGCTCCAGCAGCCATCTTGTTTCATGAGATGGTCTTGGGGAAGTAAGCCATGCAATAAAATAGTGCAATGGGAAGTTAGAGGGAGCCTGAGATCCTGACAACTGTGGAGCTCTCATTCAAGCCCTGGACTGCCTGCTTTGGATTTCTTTTACATGAAAAAAAAATTAATTCATAACTAGCTAAGAACCACTGTTATTTTGAGTTTTCTATCGTACGTTATTTGACTTAATTCTAAGTAAAGTAGGTGCTTTGAGACTGTATATATCCAGAGTCTTGGTTGCAAGGGATAGAAAAAAACAAATTAAATAGGCTTATGCAAAAAGGAGAATTTATTAGCTCTTGTAATGGAAAAGTCCAGGGTCTGGCTCAGGCATAGCTGGATCAAGGGGCCCCAAAGGTGTCACCAAGACCCTATCTCTTCCCTACACCTCAGCTCTACTTCCCCTGGTGCCGCTTCCTTCTTGGGCTGTCTCTCCATAAGCACAAACGGTCCCCCCCCAGAAGCTCCAGGCTCGTCTGCTGCCAGGTGGCCTCCCCAGCAGAAAGCCAGCCTCCTTCCCTAAGAGTTCCAGAAGAAGGCCAGGACTGACACGAACTGACCCGAACTGGGCCACACGCCTATCCCTGAGCCAGTCACTGGGGCCTGGGGAGCAGAACAGCAGACTGTCGGAGCAGAGGAGCCGGGGGGGTGGCCCGAGGGTGCAGCAGGTGGCTCCCCTGAGGAAAACCCAGGTGCCGTCCTAGAGGAAGAGGGTGGACGCAGCAGGCAGGACCTGCAGGTGCCACCCAGGGATCACCTCATCTGTGCAAGAAAGAGACTGAGGCTCCAAGAGGACTGGGCTGGACGTGCCCCCCAGGTCGGGGGCAAGCAGGCCTGGGAGCAGCGGCACGCGGGTGACATCATGTGGCCCCCTCTCGTGGGCTGGCGTGGCCGCGGCTCCCACACCCACCCCAGCCCAGTCCCTTCACAATTCCACCCCCAGGGGGGAGTGCCAACCCAGTGGCCTCAGAGCAGCCCCTTGTCTCTGGGCCTCGGTTTGCTCGTCTGGAAAGTGGGATGGTAATGAGGCTCCAACCAGCAAGCGAGGCGGCTCCGTGCGGGCTTCTCACCTGCCAGTGCCCCCCAGGGTGGGAGTCCCCAGTCAATGCCAGGGGTACGGGGACGAGGTCTCTGGCCCCTCTGGGCCCTGCATGCCTCCCCCGAGCTGGAACCAGGAGGACTGACGCCCTGCATCCACGGCCACAGCCCAGGCTGCTGGGACCAGGCGGGGGCAGCCACCGCCCCCCCCCCCCTTCTTCCCTCTGCGAGGCTGGGTGGGACCCGCCCCCTCACAGGCTGTCACACCTCGAAGCTCTGCCCCTGCCGCCCCCTCACCCCACCGGCCACCTCCAGCTCCCACCCAAACCCTCCCTGGCCACCCGGTGGCTCACGTCCCCCCACTTTCTCCCCACAGCGGGTCAAAGCAATGACCTTTTTGAAACCAGGGCTCCTGCTGACACACGAGGCCCTCACTGAGCACAGAGCCCAGAGCAGCGGCACTCTGGCCTTGTCACTTAACATGCGTGTGAGCGAACGTGTTGCGGGAGTGTGTGTGTGTGTGTCTGGGGTGAATATATTTGCGTGCATCTGTGTGCACACATATGGGTGTGTGTGCACATGTATTTCTGTGTCTGTGTCTCTGCACGTATGCATGTGTGTGTCTGGTATATTTAAATGTAATGTGTGTGTCTGTGTGCACACATACTGTGTGTGAGTCTGGGGGTGTATACAGACACGTCTGTGCCCCTGTGCATGGGGCCGTGTTTCTGTGTGTGTTCTCGTATATACATGGATGTGAGTGTCCACGCATAGAATACAGGCGTATGTGGGTGTGTGTGTCCGTGTGTGGGTGCATTTCTGTGTGTGTCTATGCATCTGTGAGTGCGTGCATGAGGGTGAGTGTGCATGTTTCCATGTGTCTCTCTGCCTCCATGAGTGTGTGTGTGCATGTGTGTGTGCCTGGCTCCCTGGGTGTGTGGGACCGAGGCTCACAGATAGGACCAGGGACGAGGGGACTGATGACATGGGAAGGAGCTGGCGGCCCCCGGTCCCCTCCCTGCGCAATCTCACTGAGCTGGCTCTAGGGGCCTTGTGGAGAAGGCATGGGAAGTCCTCGCCCTCAGAGGACGGTCACAGCCCCGTCACAGCGAGGCTCAGGGTGGTGGCGGCTGGCCAAGCTCACCCTCCTGGCTGGGTGGGATGCCCCTGCATCAGGCCATGCCCTCACCTCCGTGGCAGGCCACCTCCCCCCGCCTCTCCCCGGGGCCCAGGCAACGGTGGCCCCAGTCCTCAGCGTCTTGGTTTCCCCATCTGTGCGGTGGGGACACTGAATGGGCACCTCATGGGTACAGAGACCACCCCTGAGGAGCGGGGTCAGCAGCCCGGACGTCAGCAGTTGTGGTCATTATTGTCACTTGCACTTACTGCTGCTGTGACCGGGAGCTGCCTCCTGTGTGCAGGGACGCCGGCCCTGCGTCCCCGGCTGCCCCTGAGCTCCACGCAGCCCGGCGACTTTGGAAACCCTCTCCCGGGTCTGCCACCATCCAGAGCCCTCAACACTGGGACCCAGGAGGATGTTTATGAGGCCATAGGCCTGTCCCAGAGGCTGCCACCAGCCGATAGTGACAGGAAGCAGGCTGGCCGCCAGTGGCCCTGCAGATAACCCCGCCAGCGCCCGCACCCCCCAGCCCCGGCCGTTATCAGCTGCGCGAACGTCGCCTCCGCACTGGGAGCCCCATGCTGACCTCACGGACCCTCGCCACTGTTTGCATACAAAGATCCAGCGGAGGGGGCGGGTGGGGGTCCCAGTAAGAAAGGCCACCCCTGCCCCTGCCCTGGCCAGGAACCCCGATCCCTCCCTGTGCAGAGGCCGGGGGTCCAGACCACAGAAAGGGGGCCTGTAAATCCCAAAGCCAGAGCGACTGGGACAGGCCTGAGGAGCCCCCCTGGGGACCCCTGGGGGCGGTGCAGGGAAGGTGGCCCCAGGTCCACCCTGAGCCCCCTCGCCCCATCAGGGTGACCCCATCTCACTGCAAAGTCAAGGCTGACCACGTGGAGCAGTCGGTGGACGCTGGGTCAGACCCCGCTGCCCAGCTCTGCACAGCTGCTCAGCTTCCCCACGCCCTCCTGCCCTGCTCCACCGGATGCTACAGGGACCGGCCTGTCCCCTCTCTGTTCCCCCAGCCCAGTCCTCCCGGCTCAGCCGGCCCAGCACACTCCAAGCTGGACGGATGATCCCCACCCCCACTGGGTCCTCTGCCAGAAATCTCTGATGTTCATTCGCCGTCAGTGGAATCAGGCTCAGACTGCGTGCTGGCCTCAGTTTCCCTGCCATTCCTGGCACAGCACCAGCTGCAGGGGACACCACAGGAGAAAGGCAAGAAGCCCCTGCCTCCTGGAGTCGGTGTGGGCGTGGGACAGGGACAGACGAGGATGCAGATGCAGGGGGACATGGTTCTGCCTGCGACCAGGGTCAGAGGAGGCTTCTGGGACAAAGAAGGTTTTGAGCTGAGTGCTAAAGGAGGAGCTCAGCCTGGAAAAGCTAGAGGCTTCAACAGCGAGGCAAAGGCCCTGGGGTGGGCTCTGCCCAAGGAACATTGAGGAGGCCAGTGTGCATCGGGGACAACAAGGCCAGGGCCTCATAGGCCAGAGTGAGAACTTTGGCTTTTCCTTCGAGGACGATGGGGAGCCATGGAGGGCTCTGAGCTGGGGGACGTGACCTCACTTATGGTGAAGAGGACCCCTCTGGTTGTGTGTGGAGCATGGACTGTAGTAGAACAAGCGGCCACTGCGAGGGTGCAGGAGACCAGGCTGGTGCCCAGACGGTGGTTGGGAGCAGAGAACAGGGTGAAGAAGGGGCAGATCCCAGACAGGCTTGGCAGGTGGAAACTTCCGGACCTGCCAAGTTGGACGTGAGGGTGAGGGAGAGGTGTCCAGAGCCACCTGGACCTGCATGTCTGGCTCGGCAGCTGTGTGGGAGGGGAGGGCGGGAGGAAGGGACAGACCGCGTGTGTGGGGCCAAGCCCTGCTCTGCAGGTCAGGGGAGGACGGGCGGGCGCCTGGAGAGCCACGGCCTCCAAGCCTTTGCTCAGACTGGCCTCCCCACCAGGAGCGCCGGCTCCAGCCCCTCCTCTGGTCACTAGGAGCCCTTCCGTCCGTCTGCCACTCGGTGCCTCCTTCCCCTGGTGGTGTCCTCTCCTCCCCTGGGGCAGGGGCCTCCCCCATGACAGCATGAGTCACACTGTGCTGAGCTTGCTGGGCGGTGTCTGGGTACCGCTCTCCCTCTGCAGCCTGCACTCCCAGCAGGATCATCCTCTGGGTCTCTGCTGTCTCCCCAGCTCCAGCCCTGTCACCTCCCTAAGCTCATCTCCTACCTACTTCCCCCTCACTGTCCCTTCTCCAGCCACACTGGCCTTCTTGTCCCATGCCCCCCGCCCCAGGGCCTTTGCACTTGCTGTTCCCTCTGCCTGAACCCAGTCATTCTCATCACCCTGTAGTACTTCCTTCACAGTGCTGATCGGTATCTGAAATTACAGTGTCTCCCTGACCAGACCATACACCCCAACGGGCAGGACCCTATCTGTTTGCTGATGACTATCCCCAGTGCTTTGCATGTGACCCGGCACACGACATCGCACAGGATGAACAAATGACTGAGCACCTGGAGGAATGAGTGAATTCAGACCTCTCCAGCCTTAACACCCCCTGTGTCAGGCCTCCGTGATGTCCCCAGTGCTGAGGAGTGGCTCCAGTTGAACTCTGGAGACGCTGGGACGATCCCCGGATTGCGGCCCCTCAGCCTCAAACCGAGACCTTCCTTCCTGTGACCCTGCGCCCCCAACAGCAGGGCACACCCCCTGCCGCTCTGTGCTCTGGGTAGCGCCCGCGCAGGCTCTGCGGCAGCACCCCCTTCTCTTTGGGAGCTGCCCCCTTTCCACGGGGGCTGATGGAGCCGCCATCTCCCCGCCACGCCCTGCCCCGCGCGCATCCCGGGCCCACGCTGAGTTGCCATCCTGGGGGTTCTCAGCCCCGCTGGGGGGGAGGCACCCAGGGCAGGATGTCCCTTCCTCCCTCCTTTGTGGCCGTCCACTCGATGCCCGAGGCGGCGCGGGCCGGCACTGGAGGAGCAGCTGTCCATCACCACTGGCTGCCCGCAGGAGGGCCCGAGGCTGGGTGACCGTGGTGCCCACCGTCCCTTTGAGAGAAAAACTACAGACGAACTGTTTCTTTAAAGAAAACAGGTTTTATTTTTATAATCAGAACATCCTAATAAAAATATTATTATAACATTAGCTACCTTTTTCTCCCAGGCCCTGAGCCTGTGCCAGGGGCACCGCCAGGCGCTCGCCGGGCTGCAGCCAGAGGCCCCGCTTCCCTGAGGTAGGTCCGGAGGGACAGCCCCAGTGCCCCGCTCCCGGCCAGGCCACCCCTCATCTCACCCTCCCTGCCTCCTCCAAGCAGGGCCGGCCCTCCTGGAGACTCCCCAGGCCCCACCACCCCCTCCCGGAGCCCCCCGGCCTCGCCTCTCCACCGAGCCCCAGGTCTGGCAGCTCGGGGTGGCACCCAACAGGCGGCACCAAGACGGAGGGCAGCGCACCATCGTGCTCCGAGCCTCCCCACCCAGCTGGCCTGGACGCCGTGGTCCTGCCCACAGCTGCATCCCCTGGGGCCCCATGCCCTCCTGCCCTGGGAGGCGCCAGGTGGCGGAAAGAGGGGCGGGGACAAGCTTCCAAGACAACTTACTGTCGCTGAGCGGGACCTCCTGCTCTGTCCAGAGACGCCCACCCTCCCAGGGCGCCTGCAGGGAGCCAACAGATGTGTGAAATACAGAAACACTGTCACCGTCTCCTGGGGCAGAGCCGTCGACAAAAGGGGATTCCTCAAAGTCACAAATGGGCTCGGGATTCTTGATGGCGGCAATCTCCGTTGAAAAAATAGACTGAAATTCTGAAATCACCTTAGTAGCAAAACTGTGATGGTAAGAAAAGAGTTGCGGGGCTTCCCCGGCAGGCAAGGGCATGGCGGGCTCCTCACGGTTCTGGGCCCTCGGGTCTGGGGGGCCGCCACGCAGAAATGACACACCTCCCGCCGCCTTCACAGCTTGTGCGGATGGAGCTACAATAAATAGGCAACTCCCTTCACTGGTCCTGGGTTCCCTGGAGTAAGGCATCGCTGAGGGGCAGTTTCTGAGCCACCCAAAGGGTGGCCGGGGTCAGTGGCGGTGGAGGAGGCCCCACCGGGCTGTGGGGGACAGGCCCGTGGGCAGCTCAGTGCAGGGATGGCCGGGAAGCTGGAGGAAGCAGGCTGGTGATGAGCACGAGCTGGGGTGCATCTTCAGGTAGCCCTCGGTCATTCCTTTCTCTCTAAGTCCACCCTCAAGTCACATCGGGTCCTGGACTCAAGGAGGCGTGGACTACAGGCTGTCCCCGGGGTGCAGCGGGGTCCCGCGGGGTCTCCAGAGGCACAGGTACGGGCACACCCAGAGCGCAGTGGCCGCGACGTGGGCCAGCGGCCTCACTGCATCCGGTCGGGCTGCAGCTGCGGGGGCTGGTACTGCACGAAGGCAGTGGCTGTGGGCGCGGCGGCCGACAGGGCCTGGGGCATGGCGGCCGGGTAGCTGTAGCCCACGAAGCTGGCGGCTGTGGCGGGGGATGCGGCGTACGGGTACTGGTCGTAGGCGGCCGGCGGGTACTGGGCGTAGGCGGGGCTGGCTGGTGTGTACTCGATGTAGGGCGAGGACAGTGGTGGCACCGGGGCGGCCGGGATCACCACGCTGGGCTGGACGATGGCTTGCGGGTAGATGTAGTGGGGGGTCAGCCTGTGGGGCAAGCAGAGGGTCAGGGTCGGCAGGCAGAATGGGGCACTTGCGGGCTGCAGGCTGGAGGGGAGCGGCAGGAAGCCAGGCGAGGCCACGCCCCATCCCCAGTCTCCATTCCTCATCTGCAAAATGGGGGCAAGAACGCAACCAGGCTCCCACGCGCACCCGACGGGCCCCTGCGTGCACCAGACCGGCTCCTGCACACAGCACACACACCAGCGGGGCTCCTGCATGCACCACACACACCAACGGGGCTCCTGCATGCACCAGCCGGGCCCCCACGCGGCCTCTGCTCTGGCTGGTCCGCCACCCACAGGGCTCCCTCCTCCCCTCCTTCTAGTCTGTCCTCGAAGGTCTCCTCCGGGAGAGCCGGCCCCACATCCATCCACCCACCTCGGGCCGGCTCCATGATCTGCGGCCCACGTTTGAAACAATTAAGCATTTTAAGACGGCGAGAGTGGAGTAGCACACCCAGCAGGGCCCACCGAGCACGGTCCGTGGAGGCTGCCCAGGCCGTGGGGCCGGGAGGCCCGTATGTCGTCCCCATCCCCACATCTGCCACCCACCAAGTGACACCCTACGTGCTTTCTCATCCAGCGTCTGTCTCCCCAGCCAGAGCCCCGGCCTCTCACCACCGCCCAGCGCGCAGCCGCAGCTCCATGGCTGCGAGGGCCCGGGAAGCAGGTGGCCAAGAGGCCAGGCCCGAGCCACGGGAGGGATGCCTTCCGCGTATGGATGGGTCCACGCGCCCTCAGGTCAGCCTTCGCGCTGTCATCACATCTCACAACAGAAAACAGGCTCAGGGGTCAGCAGCTTCCTCAAGTCCCCACAGTGACAAGGCAGCGGGCCTGGACTCCAGGACCTCTCTGCCCCCACGCTGGTCCCAGGCTGCAGACTAACGTGCAAAACCATCACGGAAGCACCGCTTACAGCGCACCGGCCCTCCACAGTGGGGATGGACGCCCGCATGT
The DNA here is from genome assembly GCF_021613505.1 of Equus quagga. Lineage (NCBI taxonomy): Eukaryota > Metazoa > Chordata > Mammalia > Perissodactyla > Equidae > Equus > Equus quagga. The sequence goes on along the minus strand of NC_060278.1, from coordinate 105,931,213 downwards.
CAAAGATGGGGAAACTGAGGCTCAGGAAGGCAGTATTGGTGTGTGTCTGCTCTGCTAACCAACTGCTGGGTGGCCCCGGGCAAGTGGCTGAGCCTCTCGGAGCCTCACGCCCGTGTATAACAGCAGCACCCACGGCACAGAAGACACTGCTCAGTGTCGGGCCCAGAGCACCGTCCTCGGGCAGACGCCACACCCGTCAGCACCAGCATCGCCTCCTCCTCCCCTTCTCCCACCAGCACGAGTCGCACAGGACGGGGCTGCCTGGGGGCGACATGGAGACCCCGCTTCCTTCTGCCCCTAGAAGATGGGCCCAGGCTCCTGGCCCTGCCCCTGCTCCCAAGAGAAGCTGCTTTGAAAGAAAAAGGCAAGCTCTCCGTCCAGGCTCCCCTACACTGGCAGGGGCAGAAGCTGGGGCAGCTTTGGGGAGCAACTGGGCAGCCAGCTGGCCACTGGGAGTGTGTGCTCCCTTCCCCCAGCCAGGTCCCCTTAGCATGCGAGGAGCCCTCGCTCCGGAACAGAGACAGACGAGCTCAGGGGACCACAGCAGCACCTATAGGAACGGTGAAAAACCAGACACCTCGAGCGCCATCCACAGGGGACAGGGCAGCATCCAGTGTCCCTCCAGACCGGGCCACCCCCGGCAGCGAGCAGGGGAGGCCCGAGCTCAGCCCCAAGCTTCTCCCCTCCACACCAACGGGAGAAAACCCAGAGGAACGGAGATGCTGTTATGCAGAATTGAGATATTTATGGGAAATGGTGATACGGCTTATGCTAAAAAAACCAAATGTGTTACGCCCATGCTAGGGATGCGTGGAGCTGAATTGTGTGAAACTGCCATTTTCAGGTCTGAGAGTCAACTCATGGCAAGTTCGCAGCATGCGCTGTTCTGGATGCACAGAAAAGGCAGAGGGGGTGGAGGGAGCACCACACGTGGGGCTGAACATCTTTGCCAGGCAAATGGGTTCATGTGCATAATCAGGAAGGAAGAGCACTATTTGCAACAGCCGAGAGTTCACACAACCCAAGTGTCCCTCCACTGAGGAATGGAAGAACCAAGTGTGGTGTGTCCACACTTGGGAATATTACGCAGCCACGAAAAGGGATGAGGCTCTGACATCAACATGGACGAACCAGGAGGACATCACGCTGCGCGGAAGAAGCAGAAAGGGCCACACAAGGGATGCTCCCCTGATACGAAACGTCTGCAGGAGGCAGATCCAGGAGGCAGCAAGTGGTTAGCCCATCGGGGCTTCCGGGAGGGGAAGGACAGTGAGTGCTGGCGGGTCTCCTTTGGGGGCGATGAAAAGGTTCTGAACTAGATGGTGGGGATGGCTGCACAACTTCGTGAATATACTTAAGGCCTTAAAATGGTAGGTTTTAGGTTATGTGCACTTTACCACAACAAAAGCATACACATAAGGAACACCTCCTGAGCTGGGGGAACCCCCATGGGGCAGAGCCGGCCAGACAACTGGCACTGGGGCCCCAGGGATCTGGCAGCAAACCCCTGGGGTGTGAGAATCTGGGGCACACCAGGCCCCGTGCCTGAGGGGTCCTGGTTCCCCAGACCGCATCCCCCTGACCACAGCTGGCGGCTGGCCCTCCTAGACAGCACAGCCCAGCAGTTGCCATGACAACACACCCACGCTGGCCACAGGCGGCGCCCCACACCCACACGGCTGACCTTTCGCCTGTCTGTCAGGAGGTCCAGGCAGCTTCCGCCAGGGACCCCACGCCCTGGCTTGGCCACAGAACCCTCGCTCCTGCTCCCCCTCCAGGAGCCCCTGCTGTCCAGCTGTCCCCTCCCCCCCCCCACCGTGGGAACAGGGCCTTGAACAGAGCCAGGCCTGGGATGAATCCCGCTCGGCCCCCCATGCTGTGACAGCCTTCTCAGCTGCCGGCAGGTCTCAGAGCCAGGAGACCACACAACCCCTGGCCTCCCAGAGCCTGGATTCTAGGAGAGGGACAGGCACCCAAACACACCAACCCAGAGCCAGAGCCGGGACTCCTGGGGGGGGGGGGGGGCAAGGAACCAGGGGAGGGGGCTGCCCGGAGGAGGTGGCAACTTGATGGAGCTGGAGTTCCCGGCCGTCTCCCCTGCTGGATCTCCCGTGAGCAGGGAGGGCTCTGCTCTGACGCCCACGCCTCGCCCACGGCCTGGCTGTGGAAGGTGCTGGGCACAGGGCCCTCGCAGAAAGATGAGGGCCTTCCCCGCCGGGACACAAGTGAGGAGACACGATGAAGCACGCATGCATGCCTTGGTGCAGCGTCCACAATGCCACGGCGTCACCGGGCCCCGCGAGCCACACTCGGCTCCTGCAACCTCAGCAACAGTCCTTATTTGGAGACCACAGGCAGGGCGGCCTGCCTGAGATGCCCCGACATATCCGCTAACGATGTGGGGCCCCACAGACGCATGTCAGCTGGTCCGGGACCCGTGTGACAGGCCCCGGGTCCTGACACGCCCGCACTCGAGAGCCCTGGCCAGGCCGGGGCCCCGCTGTCCACGGCAGGACCTGCGCTTTACAAACGACCCGCTTGAGGCCCCGCCAGGCAGCCAGCGCTCCCCAGGCCAGGTCAGGACCACCTGGAGCCGCCCTGCTTGGACGTCGGACACAGCAAGGGCGAATACTTTGTCAGTTGGGGAGGAAGGGGGACTCCCCTGTCCCCCGACCTGTGGGGACACTGTGTCTACATCTATTCACCTGTCACCGAGGGCTCTGACCCCCATTCTGTGTGTGGAAAGCCCGGAAGAACTTAGGGAGCTTTCCACAGCCCAAAACAGGGGCTGTTGTTACCCTGTTTCCCAGAGAGAGAAACTGAGGCTCAGAGAGGCCCAAGCGACTTGCACCATCACACAGCCAGGGAGTGGCAAAGCAGAGTCTGACCCCTGTCCATCTGCCGCCCGGGACCTGTGGCCACAAGGACTGGCTGCGGGCTGGGGCCTGTGACCCCAGGCCCAACTCAGGGTCAGCGTGGGCCCCCAGGAGGCCGCCCAGATGGCAGAGCGGCCCCCGTACCATGCGCACCCGTCCAAGAGCCAGCAGCCCCCCGTGATTCCGCCCCCACCAAGGGACCCAGTGCGTGTACAGAGACCAGCCCCAGACAGGTGCGCGCCCAGACCTGGGTCAGGACGGAAGGAAGGGGCGGCGGACGCTGGGTTCTGCCACACGTGAGGCCCGAGGACAGGGGAGGGGAAGGAAGTCAGGGCCCCGGCAGGCGGGGGACCGAGCCCCAGGCAGTTGCCCCCGTCCGCCCCTCCGCTCTGCACTCAGACGGTGACAGAGCCCCTGCGTCTCAGTCCCCTCGGCTGCACATGGGTCTCGCAGAGGCTGACCGCCGGCTTGCTGTGAGAACCGAAACCCTGCACCGGAACAGCCTTCTCAGCCGGGGCGGCTGTGCCCCCAGGGGACCCTGGGCCACGTCTTGGGCACTTCCGGTTGTCCCACTGGGGGCGGGGTGGGGAGTGCCACTGGCTCGGGGGGTGGAGGGCAGGGACCCCGCTCACATCCTCCTTCGCACAGGCCGGCCCCCTGGGGAGCACCGTCCAGCACCGTGCTGAAGCCCAGACCCCATCTCAAACCCCCAGGAGAAGGGCAAGGACGAGGACTTCTCACTGCTCTCGTGACCACAGAGCTGGGGGCGTGCACACACACACACGTGCACACACACATCACACACGGGAACCCGCTGAGCTCCTCGGTGAGAAAGCAAACCAAGCCAAACCCCGGCAGCCCCTCGCCCCGCCCACCGCCAGCCCCACTTCCTCCTCCCAGCCCCAAACCGCCCTGTCACTTCCCTTCTGCTCTGCTGTCCTCCCTCCGAGGACGTAAGCCCCACGAGGGCAGGGACCTGGCCTTGACCGCTGGGTCCCGAGGGCCCAGCACAGCATCAGTCGAGTGCCGAGGGCCTCGGGCAGGCCCCAGCCTTGCCAGCACCTGGTGGCAAAGGAGCCCCCCCAGGGTCACCGCTGCTTCCTGGGCCAGGAGTCGCAGCCCCTCAGAAGGCGGAGGAAGAGGCCCAGCCTGGAATGGCCGATGCCCGGCACAGCTCTGCTCGGCAGGGCACAGCTGGGACCCCTGGAGGCAGAACCTGCCGGCCTCAGTCCAAGGCTGGCTCTGCTGCCTGCTAGGTGCCTGGCAGCCTCGCACTGCCGCGTGGGCCGGGACCACCCGGGGGGCTGCCGTGTGGATTTAATGCTCGGCACACTCCAGAGAACTCGGCAGCACCAGTGACCCCGTCCTGGGGCCCGTGGGAGGGGAAGCACAGCTCCCCCACTGCCAGGACAGACGGAAGGCCGTGCCTCTCATCGGGCCCTCAGCCCCAGCCCCAGGGAGGGCAGCCCGGGAGCCCGGGAGGGAAAACGGACCAGCCAGCCGGACAGTCAGGTTCAGGGGTCGCAGCTCAGTGGCTGGGTGACCCAAGGCCCACCAGCGTGGCTCCTGCCTGGCCCGGCGTTGCTGGGACTTGCAGGGTTGGGGTCTCGCACCCTTGTCTCGGCATAGTCCCCCACAGGCCCATCTCTGCCCCGGGGACACAGAGCCGTGGCAACTGGACCCAGCGCCTCCCTCCTTTGCAGCGTCTCCAGAAGCCCCAGAGCCACAAGGGCCTGGTTTCCGTGCTTCCTGTCCCTCCTCAGAAAGCCTCCACCCCTCTGCTGGGACCCCAGGGCGTCCACACGAGATGCTCCTGTTTCCCAGAACTAACCCCACTGCACCGCAAAGCCCAGGCAGAGGGACGGAAGGAGGTGGAGCCAGGCAGACGGGCGCACAGGCCCGAGAGACGGCTCGGGGAGCAAAGCAAGCCCCAAGCCCCCAGATCATGGTGGGGGCTGCAGCTGGCCAGGCTAAAAGGGCCAGACCACCCCAGAGGGACATCAGCTCAGGCTGAGCCCACCTGGACCAGCTCCCGGGGGGCCAGGGCAGCCCAGGCCGCCGTCCAGCACCCTCTGCTCAAAGGGGAATGGGCCAACGTCTCCGCTCAGACCCCTCACCCCCAGGGTTAGCAAGGACACCCAGGGGCACCCCAACTGACGTGCCCAAAGGAGACCAGGGGTCCAGGGCGAGAACCCAGAGTTCAGATCCTGGCCATGCCTGTCCACGTCCCTCAGCCCTCTCTGGCCTCAGTTTCCCCATCTGTAAACGAAGGATGCCATAGAGCCTGGAAGAGCCTCACTGGGTCCCTGGATGTCCCTTTGGAAGGCAGAGGTCTCAGGGCTCCGAGCAGCAGGGTCTACGAGCTCCCTGGCAGGCAAGGGGGTGCTGACAACAGCCAAGGGCAGCCGGCGTCCCAGAGACGGACGCCCGCACTCTGCACACTCGAAGCAGAACTCCCAGCGAGAAAGGAGTCAGCTGCCGCCCGGGAGGACTCGTTCTGAACGCAAGGCCACCCCCGAAAATAAAAATAAAAAAGGCAAATGAGCCCCTTTCACTTTTTCTCCTCTCTGGAGGTTTTGCCCACTGTGCTGCAGACACCCGTGGCTGATGGGGGCAGGACTTCAGGCCTCTCGGCTGGGGGAGGAGCCTGCACGTGGGCCACCAGCGCAGGCAGGAAACCAGGCCACCGCGGGCCTCCCGGGAATCCCCAGAGGCGGGGACATCCAGGCTCTGTGGGGCCATGAGCTAACAGGCAAGTGCGGGGCAGTGGGACGCAGCAGGTGAAACCTCTGCCGTGGGACGTGGATGAGGCCAGTCCTGGCCCAGAATCTCCACTGCAGCCTGTCCATGCCCCAACTGCTGCTCCTCCCCCAGGGCTGCACCCAACACTGGCCGCCCTCACCTCCAGGACCAGCCCGACCTTCCGCTGCGCAGGCCCAGAGCTCTGGAACCTTCTTGGACTCCTCTTTCTTTCAAACCTTCCTTAAGACATATTCAGAATCCCACCCTTCCTAGCACAGCGCTGGTCTCGGCAGCCACCACAGCCTTGCCCCAGATCACCTCTGGGTCCCCTCCCGGGGCCTCCATCCTGGCCTCAGTGGTCCAGGCCCACCCAGCAGGCAGACGATGCTCCAAAGGCACCAGTGACGGAGCCCTCCTCCACTCACAGCCCCACGTCACTCACAGTAACGTCCGAATGCCACCCGGGACCACCAGGCCCCACACGAGGCGAGGGCCCCTGCTGGGCCCTGACCCCCCCCATCTCCCACTTCCCCCCATCTCTCCTGTCGGCCTCCCCTGTGGCCAGCTCCTCTCCCTGCACAGCTCCTGCTGCCCTCTACGGCCTGATCGTTCCCTTTTTTGTTTGTCCCCTGCTGCTGCAGGATGCTCTGTAACTGTCAACTGGGACCGGGTCTCCCTTCATCCCCACAGCGTCCCCAGCTTGGCACAAAGCAAGCAAATATTTGTCAAACCAACTGACTGAATGAACGCACAGCTTCCTCCTTCCACCACGTGGGAGGGGCTGGGAAAGGATCCGGACGCCCCTCAGTGCTCTGCAGGGCACTCATCGCATCCACACAGCAGATGGGGAAACTGAGGCTCAATGAGGAAAGTCATGAGATAAAGGGGGCACAGAGACAATGCGCGAGAGGGGCCTCCAGACTCCTCCCCTCGTGCTCTCTCCACTGCAGCGTGAAGGGGGCCCAGCAGCCCGCATGCCCTGCTCCGTGTCCCCCAGGGGCGGATGGAGACACCGTGCCAGCCCCAGGTCAGGCCTCTCGCCTGCACCCAGGGCTTCCGGTCGAGGCTCTCCAGCCCAGCAGAAGGGCCCCTCCTGAGGGCCAGTAGCGACGGGGTGAGGAACTCGTCCTTGGGGAGGGACCCAAGACGCCCCAAGGGCTGGTTTCTGTCATACCAGACGAGGACAAACAACAGGTGTGCAAGGGCGCCTGCCGGGGCCACACGCCGGCCCCCGCCTCACTCCAGTGAGCTGCCAAACAGGAAGCTACGGTGTGGGGGCAGGCAGGGCCACCCCAGACAGCCTGAAAGTAAAAACAGGCCACGGCACGTGACACCACCGGGGGAGAGGGCACCAGCTTCCGCCCACCCCACAGCCTCTGCTCTGACCTCACTTCCTGCCGTGCACCCATGGTGCTGACCCCCTGACGGCACTGACTCCCCACGATGCTGACCTCCCCACCGTGCTGACTGCCCCCACAGCACTGATCTCCCCATAGCACTGACCCCTTGACAGTGCTGACCCCCCACGGCGCTGACCCCCCATGGTGCTGACCCCCTACGGTGCTGACCCCTCGACAGCGCTGACCCCCCAAGGCGCTGACCCCTCAAGGCACTGACCCCCCCAAGGCGCTGACCCCTCACTGACCTCCCTAAAGCTCCGACCGCCCCTATGATGCCAACTCCCCCCAGGGCACTGCAAATCCCCGGGCTTGATTTTTATTACTTCATGTCATGAAATAATGATAAAAATTTCAGAAAGTTACAGCAACAGTAGAGAGGTCGTGTGCACCCTCCCGCAGCGCCGAGCACATCACCACAACCAGGAGCCTGACGCGCGGCACGTGGCGACCAACGAGGCACCAGGCCTTGTCAGATGTCCCCGTGCTTCACGCGGGCTAACTTGGGGACGCCCTGGCGCGTCCGTCTCCAACACTCTCACGCACAGACCATCTCCCCAGTGTTACGACCACAAGGCGCACCGCTCGGCCTCGGCCAGGGCGCCATCACCATGGCGCCCCACGGTGCAGACCGCTCCTAATGGTGGGCTCCCCTGCCGGAAAGTGCCCTGAGGTGGGAGCCGACCGTGTCTTCCTTATTCCGAGTACCTTGGGCACAGGGCTGGCACACAGCAGGCGCTCAATAAATGCTCTATAGGTCCTGCCTGGCCTCGTGTGCTCCGCCCTTGCAGAACATGGACATCTTCCTGCCACTCCCTGTCCCCTCCTGCCCTGGTGTGACCCAGGGGCTCGGCTCAGACCCTCCGTGAGCACACGACCATGACCTGATGATGGCGAGGGTGGCAGGTCTCAACCTGGGCACCGAGGACCTTCCCACGGAGGGGACAGGGGTCCCGGAAGCTACAGGTCAAGCGGGGTGCACACATGCCCGGGAGGTGGTCCCATGGCCTTGTCAGTCCCGAGGGCTGGCTCTGATTTGCCCAGGAGCTGACCAGAGGGAGGGGCTGGGCCTCGTGAAGGAACCAGGGCGCCAGAGCCCCAGCTCAGGCCTCTGCCCCGCGCCGTGTGCCCTCAGGCAAGCTTCTCCTCCCCCGGGGCCACACAGGCAGCCACACAACAGACCCCATCACGGGACTGCACAGACGCGTCACCGACAAATCCCGGGCCTTCCCATGCGCCCGCCCCGACTGATGGGCTCCACATATGGCCACTCCCTCAGTGCGCATCAGCCCTGCGAGGGGCACCATCCCCGACACGGACCAGGGATGAGCCCAGAGAGGAGGGTCTGGGCCTGGCCTTGAGCCCAGCACAGAGGGTGGGGGCCACCTGGCAGCCCTGAGGACCCTGTCCTGTGGTCTGGGCCCACAGGGCCTGACCCCACGCCTGGCACGGAGCGGGCTCACAGCGAACAGGCATGGAGCCCAGACCAAGGCCCGCTTAAGAACATGGGAGGGCTATGCCCAGAGGAGCAGCTGGCCCTTCAAAAATAACCCAAGAAGTGGCTCCAAGTGCAGCCAGCCCCGGGACAAACCTTGGATCCTGGCAGGCCTCTGGCCCAGGCGAGGACAGACGCCCCCTGACGCCACGAGGCCCCTTCCAGGAGGCTCTGCCTGGACACGGGCCCTCTCCCCACGGCCGTGACCTTGCCTGCAGCCCACAGCGGCTGCCCGGCCCCCAGCTGGCAGAGAGCCGCTCAGCTGGGCGGCCTAGGCTGCAGCTGTCTCCTACCGCGATGGAGCCGCTTGTCCCCTGGCCTCCCCAAACCCCAGGCCTCGGCCCACACACAGTTACATGACAGAAACACACAGGCCGAGGCAGGTCCTGCAAGACCCCGTCCAACTTAAAACAAGGACAACTGAGGGAAGAGGATCCAAGCAAGAAGCATAAGTGTGACAGTCCCCTACAAATCTTCCCACGCCAACGTCCACGACCCGGCGGGCAAGGGCTGCGCGGGGTCGCAACCAAAAGTGGAGTTGCCTAGGCGTACGAGGGCAGCGGCTCCAGGAGAGGGGCCGGGCAGGAGGGGGGCTAACGGACTCCCAGACCCAGGCTGCCTGCCGCCACCGGCCTGACGTTCCGGGCGCTGAGTCAGGCCCGTGCCCTGGCTGATTGTTTGCAGAGACAAAAGGGACGCTGACGGCCCAGCTCTGTGGCCAGCAGCCTGGCCCGGGCCCCTCCGGGCAGGACCCCCAGGAGCCCCTCCCGTGCCTGGGCCCAGGCAGGCCTGTGGGGAGGGGGCGACTGGGAGCGGCCTCGGTGCCCTGGCCACGGAGACTTGAGCTGGCCGGCCCTCCCGACCCCACGGCCATCTGGGTCTCCGCCCCCTGGCAACCAGCAGCCAGAGTGAGGCTCGTCCCAGGGATTAAACGCCAGCCGGCGGACTTAGTTACACAACATTGTCGCCTGAAGTCGGGAGCACACAGCTGTAAAATGTGTGACCAACTCTGACGACCCGCACATGGTGGCACTCTGGGGACCAGCAGGGGAAAGGCCGGGGCGCCCCTCCTGCCCACCCGCCCCAGGGAGCAGTGGCCGAGAGCCTGGGCTCTGGGGCCAGCCCACCCAGGTTCCAATCTCATCACCTCGGCCGCCCTGGACAGGGTGTTAATCTCTCTTTAACCTTTCTTTGCCTCAGTTTCCCCATCTGTGAAGCAAGGACAGTATCAGTCCTGACCCCTGAGGGCTGCCGGGAGGACAGAGAGAACGTGGAAAGCACAGAGCACCCAGCCCTGCACAGACCCTCGGTTAGGAAGTTATCAGTCCTATTTTCCAGGGGACGAAACCAGAGGCTCAGGAAGAGGATGTCACTTGCCAAACGGAACCAGCTGGTAAGCAGCAGAATCAGAACTCACACCCAGGCCCACAGGCTCCAGTGGCCAAGCATGGACAGTGACGCTGGCGTCCCAGAGGCAGCACCGCAGGTCAAACCGGGCCCAGCGGTGGGCAGGGAAGGTGCTGCCGCATTTTACGCCTGAAAGAGCCGCTGGCACTGGAGGTGGATGGCCCAACCTCTGTGCAGCTGGCCCCTGCCCCCGGCAGCTGGTGAAGACCCGAGGAACAGCGCCATGGCTACGAAAAACAAGGCTCACTCTCCTGGGGCGGCCTGAGTCCCAAAGAGGAAGAGCCTGGGGTGACGATTGGAGACCGGGGTATCCCCAAACACCTCCCAAGACAGCTCCAGACATCTCTGAAGCAGGTCCCAGGGCGAGAGGGAAACCCAGAACCACCTGCTCCCCGCGCCCTGGGGGCTCCCTCCCAGGTGGACAGACTGGGAGCTGAGCTCGCACATATCCACCAAGCCATGCGGAAGCCACTGTGCCGCCACAGACGCTGCCTGTCGGGCCAGCACCCGGGATGGCGGGCACACTGCAGCTCCTCGGTCACCTGGCCGACCAGCCCAGTCCACCCGAGCCCCGCTACCCACCCTGCTCCTGCCCCTGGTCCACGTGCCCCAGAAAGCGAGCTGCTCCTTAAACTGCGCCTCTCGAGGGCAGGTGCACACACACACACACACACACACCTGCCACACAAAATCGAGGCCTGGGACTTGGTCTCTGCTAGCTTCAGAAGTGCTAACATTCTACAAGAGGGGCCTGTTCCCTAACTGCCTCTCCACCCCCAGAACGACCTCTACCCCCATCAACCGCTCCTGCACTGGGGCACACAGCCGACGTCAGCCACGGGGCTGGGAAGCAGAGCGCACGCAGGCTCCCTGGGCCCCTGAAGCGTGTGTCTGTCCTTCCCAAGCAGCTGCCAGGCCTTATTAGATGTTAAAAAAATAAGAGGCGGGAGAGGAGGCCTTTTTCGGATGGGGAGAGTGGGACACGCTGCCCCAGAGCACGTCAGACAAAAGGCTGCAGGCCCCGCCCACTGGGGCCTGGGACATCTGGGCCTGATCCTGCCTCACCTGCTGCCCCTTTCACAGACATGGAACCCCGGTCAGCAGTGACCTGCTGCCGCCATCTGCCGGGCACCGGAGCAGGCCAGGGGGGGCGTCCCAAGAAGAGCCTAGGCCAGCTCTAAGAAGGTCGCAATCACTTCCAGAGTGCCCATCCTAAGACCTCCACTCCTAGAACTCCAGGAGCAGCAACCATCCCCATTTCACAGGGGAGGAACTGAGGCACAGTAAGCTGCTGGGGGTCACACAACTAGGAAGGGGAAGCTGGGATATGAACCCAGGCAGCAGGCCCCAGAGCTCAGGTTCCCCGTCTCTGCGGTGTGGCCTCTGCCAGGGGGAAAATGCGATCCTCCTTCCCCAGTCCTCTCAGCTCGCCCCCTGGCCACCCCTACAAGGCAATCACGTTTCTGGAAGCTTGGAGAACGTGCCGGTTCTCAGACATGGAAAGGTGGCTGCAGACAGCACAGCGAGGCTGCTGGGTTGGTTGGCGGTCCTGCAGTGAAGGACGCCCTTGCACCCATGGGTGTCCACAGTGGGAGACCCAGGAAGGTCACGGCCCTCTCGGCCTGGTCTGCCCCCACCCCCACCAGCCACGTCCACTCACCCGTACGTGCGCTGGACCAAGGTGGGGTGCAGCTGCTGGACGCCGATGGCAAAGCCTAAAACGAGAGACAGCGGGGGGCTCGGCCTCACTCAGGGAAGCGAAACCACCCATCCCCACACCTTGAATCAAAGAGAAGCAGCTTCCCCTCCCCTCCCAGACCACCCCCACGTGAACCCCAAGCTCAGCCGAAGCAGGCCAGGGGCCCCGGGTGTTCGTCCTCCGGGGGCCAACTTCCTCTCTCGAGGACAGCTGACAACTGCTCGAGGCACCCCCCACACCCTGTCCCACCAGCGCACGCGGCTGGAAGAAGGGGTCCAGCCCCGAGCTGAGGGATGACTGCCCTGTGACGGCTCTGCGAGCACATGATAGCCGACTGCCACTCCTGGGCCAGGGCACGGGGGGAGCTTTTTCCACCCCACAGTCACCGAGATACCGACGCTGAATATAGCAACCGAGAAGAGCCAGGAAGGGAAACACAGACTCACCCGGCTGGAGGTTCCGCGGCTTGGCACCCAGATAGGCCAGGTTCACGTTGGCCTTGCGGCCGTCGATGTTGGGGTTGGGGTCTTTGCAAGCCCTCTCAGCTGCCGCCCTGTCGGCCATAGTCACCTGGAGGAACAAGGAGGCATCAGGGGCTTCGCTTGCGGGTAGGGGGAGCAGAGGGCGCTGCCCTGGGACAGGGTGCTCACTTCCCTCCACCGGGGGTGCCAGCTACCCAGGGCGCTGGGCCAAGGCCCCTCTGACCGGGCCTGGGGCCCTCCCACAAAGCTGCCACCGGGGTTCCAGCTCCCCCCTCCAAGTTGAAGCGCTGGGAAACCTTGCCTTCAAGGACAGACACAGTCCCCAGGGGAGAGGGGCACCCCAAAAGGGAGGCAGGGGCCCGAGCCGGGCCTGCCCGCCAGCGGGGCGTGCATTTCCTCATGGGAGGGGTTTGGGGACACCGTAGTTAGAAGGGAAGTAGGAGGCTGTCTTCGAGCCGCTTTTTACTTAAGTTGACGTTTATCTGCAGCGCGCGAGGGGGCTGCTGAAATATACGGGGCGGCTTGCTGAAGGGCTCCGAAGCGGCCTAGGGTGAAGCCTCCGCTCCTCGCCCTCTTGCTGCTCCAGGAAGTCCCGAGAGTAGTCACCTGTCCCCAAAGCCTCTCCACAAACTTAGGAGTCCTCCTTGAGCACAGCGGCTCCGCTTTTTAACCCGGCGCGGGGTGGGGGCAGGGAGGCAGGCCAGGGGAGGCGCGGGCGGCACCGGCTGGAGCTCGAGCCGCCGCCCCGGAGCCGGAGCCCAAGAGGGGGCAGCAGGTGCCGGCGCGGCGGAGGCGCCCCGGGCGCTGGGCGTGCGCCCGCCGTTGACTCAGCGCCCCGGGCCGCGATAAGCGCGGGGCGGGTGCGCGCCCGGCCGCGGGGCCACTTACGAAGCCGTAGCCGCGGGACTTGCCCGTCTGGCGGTCGGTGATGACCACGGCCTCCTCGATGTCCCCGAAGCCCTCGAAGTACTTCCTGAGAGAGGCGTCGGTGGTGTGGTAGGGCAGGCCGCCCACGAAGATCTTGGTGAATGTGGTGTCCTTCTGCGAGCCGTGCATGGCGCCGGGGGCGGCCGGGGGCCGCGGGAAGCCCGCGCTCGGGGCGCACGGCGCGGGCTGCAGCAGCATGGGGGGCGCCCCGCCGCCTAGGGACCCGGGTCGCGCGGGGCTGCGCTCATGGGGGGGCGGCGGGGAGCGAGCGGGCAGCAGGGGCGCCGGGCCAGCCGCCGGGCCCGTCCACTCGCGGGCCGCTCCCGCCGTGCGCACCGCGCGCTGCGCTGCGCTGCGCT
>NC_060278.1:105882042-105912829 GCF_021613505.1 Equus quagga | reverse complement strand
GCGCCCCGGGCGCACTGCTGCCCCGGCGGCGGGCGGCTGCGGAGCACGTGCTGGCGCCGCGGGGGCCGAAGGGCGCGACCCCGGGCGTCGGGGGCGGCGGCCCAGCGCGGGGACGCGGGGCCCGAGACCCAGAAAGCGCAGCACGCGGGCGGGCGCGCCGCGGGCACCTCGCGCGCCTGCCGCCCGGAAGGGGCAGCGGGGCAAACGCATCTAGAAGAGCGGATGCCCGGGTCCCGGTTCGGGTCCGTTCACCAGTTCGCCCCTGACCCATTGGGCTTCCGCATCGCCAACCCGCGCCCCTGTCGGGTGGCCCCACGTCCCCACGTGTCACCAACTTCTGCCTGAGCATCAGCCATTTACCGCACACATACTTGTTAATGGCCCATCAGGTGGCAGACGGGGGTTTTAGGTCACACGGAGACGGCGGGTAGGAAACACGTACCCCCCGCCCTCCCCACGCGGACACACACACGCGCGCGCACACATGGGCGCGCACACACGAGCTTACCTTTTAGGAGAAGAGAGACAATGACTGACTGAACGAATATTACATTTGTATTTGGGTAAATGTTCCAGGCAGGCGCTGAGGAGGGAGCAGAGCTGGTCAAGAGTGACAGGTGTACTGAGAGCCCCAGAAGGCCTCTGGGAATTGGCAGAGCAAGCAGCGGAGCCAGAGCCACGTGGGCACAGGGAACAGTGGAGGGAACAGAAAAGCGAAGGCTCCGAGGTGGGAGACAACCACCAACATTTATCAAAGATTTTTATATTTTTTAAACTTTTTAAAAAGATTTTATTTTTCCTTTTTCTCCCAAAGCCCCCCAGTTCATAGTTGTGTATTTTCAGTTGTGGGTCCTTCTAGTTGTGGCATGTGGGATGCCGCCTCAGCATAGCCCGATGAGTGGTGCCATGTCCACGCCCAGGATCCGAACTGGTAGAAACCCTGGGCCACCGAAGCAGAGTGCACGAACTTAACCACTTGGCCACGGGGCAGGCCCCTATCAAAGATTTTTTGAGTGCCCGGCACTTTTATGTGGTCAAGCCTCACACACCACTAAAGTCATAAAGGTCAGTTGCCTTGGAATGCCTATCTGGGGTCAGGTCCTCGACTGGGTGACTCACATACATTAATCTGGTGATTTAACCTCAAAGCGGCCTTTGTCATGGGTGGTACTCTCAGCCCAGTTTTGAGAGGGAAGGCACTGAGGCTCAGGGTGGCTTCCCCAAGGGCATCAAGGGCAGTCATGGCTGGCCAATCAGTGATCCCATTTTATCTTCAAGGAGGCCTTGTCTGCCAGCCTTGAGAGCCAGGCAGGTGGGACCTCAGAGAGGTTAGGTGAAGTGAGGTCTCAGTGGAAGTCTGTTGAGCTTCTGTGAAAGCTTCCACTCTTCTGCTAAAAGAGATAGCAGTAGCTGGTATTAGCCCCTCAGTGTGGGGGAGATGTCTGGAGCTGTGGCAGCCATCTTGTGGCAAAGTCCAAGAGACTCTCAGACACCAGTGCGGATACCACTAAACCCAGGGGACATTTGGCAACACCTGGAGATGTTTTTGGTTGTCACAACTTGAGGGAAGGATTGCTACCGGCATCTAGGATGTGGAGGCCAGGGAAGCTGCTAAATATCCTACAGCGCACAGGACGGACCCCCACAAGAAAGATTTATCCGGCCCCAAGTGTCAATAGTGCTGAGATTGAGAAAGCTTGTGCTAAACCAATGCCAACAACCAGCCTCCTCATTATGTAAGAAAAATAAATCCCGAGGTGTTCAAGCTGCTCGTAGTTGGGTTTTCCATGATGACAAGGAAAAGCATTCTCGAATGATGCAGGCGCAGATGCGGGTTGACGACTGCCACTGAAGTGGCCAGCACAGCCTGGCGAGGGGCCATCCCTCCCCACTTCCCTCAGTCCCTGTGGCCTTGGGCTGGTGTTCCTCCTGCTAAAGCCCCAGCCCTTTGTCACACAGGCATCCGGAGGCCGAGGGAGAGAGTGGGGACATGCAGACGGGAGGGCTGCTCGGGGCGAATGCCACCCACTGCCGGGCCCTGCGCACAGCCTCTCCCCCACAGGACACTGTCCCAGACCCGCAGTTCTGCGTGTGGCAAATGGAAAAGGCCCCGTCGCCGTGCCCACTACCCACACGTGCCTGACACAGCTTGCCCAGGAGACGGCTGAGCGCCGAGTCCCACCTCGCTGACTTTGTCCCTGTCCCCACGGGGAGAGCCTGGACTCAGGCCCCTGCTCTGGAAACGCTGACCCTCGTCTGAGACGGTGCCCTGGTGTGGGCGCCTGTTATGGGCTGAAGTGTGTCTCCCCAAAAATATGTGCCAGTCCCTAACCCCTGGTATCTGCAAAGTGACCTTATGTGGAAATGGAGTTTTTTTTTAACATAATCAATTTAAGAGGAAGCCCTACTGGGTCAGGATGGGGCTTCATCCATGCCCGTCGTCCCTATAAGAAGGCCACGTGAGGACACTCGGGGAGAACCGTGCGCTGCGGGAGGGCGAGGGCAGGCAATGCACCTACAAGCCAAGGATGCCCCGCTGCCGGCCAGCCCAGAGGCTTTGGGAAACGCCTGCAGGGAACTGCCACCCCTCCCGGGGCCTCCGGGGGAGCGTGCCCACCCACACCTTGAGGTTGGACTTCCGGCCTCCAGAACTGGGAGAGAAGTCATTTCTATTGTTTCAGGCCACCTAGTTCCTGGTCGTTTGCTGCAGCGGCCCCAGGAAGCTAGCGCGGGCTCACCCCAGCCGCAGGGGAGAGCAGGACACAGCCCCAAGCAGACGGGGACATGCACTGGTTGCACTCCTGGGTCTTGGAAGGGCCCGCAGAGCCACAGGAGGGTGCTGGGACACGAGGCCCCGGGCCTGGGAAGCAGCCCTGTCCCTTTCTGGGCTTCAGCTGCTCAGTAGGGAAAAGTGGGGAGCCCACTAAGGACCTTCTGCTGAAACATGTGCCGGGCACGTCCAGTCCCACCCTCCCCGCGCATCCCCGCTGGGAGCAGGCTGGGCCCACCTTTCTGCACCACCCCCACCGTCTCCTGAGTCCAGGTTCCTTGCTCAGCCAGCAGTTGGGCTGGGCCCCCATCCCACCTACATCTCAGAGGCCCCCTCTGGCTGTAGCCCACCCCTGACGCAGGTCTGCAGTTCCCAGTGCGCCCCGGGACTCAGCCGGCCGGGCCTTGGACTCCACCGGGGCCTCTACTCTCACCTCCCTCAGCTCGCCACCTGCTGAATGGTCCTTCTGCGTCCCTTCGCTTCTCTCCTGATGGCCCCCCGGTGGACGTCAGCTCCAGGAGAACGGCTGCCCTCTGCTCTGATCACTGATGGCACATGGGAAGTGCTCGGTAAACATGTGCTGTGAATGAACACACTCCAGGAGACCGAAACCCGGGGCATGGAGGGGTCCCCAAGCCTGGGTAGCTAACGTAGGGGTCCTGTGGTGTCCCATTTGAAAGTGGGCACCTGCGCCCACCTCCGCCCCACCCAGAGGCCGGAGCAACAAAACAGCAGCCCAGCAGACGGCAGAGGAGGCCCGAGCCCAGGCTGGCAATCTCCCCTGGCGGGGCCCAGGTTGACGATGTCCCACAGTGGCCCGGGGAGGTGGGTGCCTCGTCAGCCCCACGCCTGCTCCTCCGGCCGCTCCACTTCCCCGGGGACAGAGTCCCGCACCTGTTTGTTCCAGATGCTGTCTCCTGGAACGGTGAGGAGGGCCCAGCCACCCTAGCTCTGTGCAGAGGTCGCCGTGACCTCAGGACACTCCTCAGAGGAAGGGTTCAAACGCTGCGAGATGCCTGGGGGGCAGGGAAAACAGCCGTAATAAAATACAGCGACCAGAACACTAGAAACCAGTGTGTGGGGTGGGAACGTGCGCTCCTTTGTTAAGGCATTCGGTCACAGGAGTGAGCAGTGGCTCTACGACACAGCGGCGTGGAGGACCCAGCAGACCGCTGGGTCATGGCAGCGACAACCACCTGGCGTGGTCCCGAGCCGCCAGTGTCTGTGGCCCCAGTTCACGGCTGCCGCGGACTGTGTGCGTGTGGCGCGTGTCAGCCGGACTCCTGTTGCTGAAGCAAAGGTCTTCCTTTCCCATCAAGTTCTCAGATCCCGAATTCTCCCCACGGGCTCTGTGGGTCCGCGGGCCACAGGGAAGAACCCCATTTCTGCTGTCACTGTTGCCCACACCTCATGGCTTAAGGCAACATGAGTTTATCCTCCTGGAGTTCGGGAGGTCAGAAGCCCCAAAAGGGTCTCCAGGGGCTAAAGTCAGGTTGCGGGCAGGGCTGTTCCCCTGGAGGCTCCAGAGGACACTCTGCTTCTTGGCCTTTTCCAGCTTCTAGAGGCCACTGCCTTCCTTGGCTCTTGGCTCCTTCCTGCATCGCCGAAGCCCACAATGGCCGGTCGAGTCTTTCTCCAGATGCTCTCTCCCTTCGCTCTCCCTCTTCCACTTTTAAGGACACTTGTGATTCCAAGGGGCCACCAGATAGCATAATCTCCCATCTTAGGCCCACAGCCTCAGCCCCTTCTGCGAAGCCCCTTCTGCCATGTGAGTAGGAGGGAAAGTGCGGACACCGTTGGGACTGATAGCGGGGTTGTGTCAGCGGACAGCGTGGGCCACCGCCTCCGCCAGCCTTAGAAGCGCGTCTGCTGCTGGTGTGAGAATGTGAATCACAAACACAGCCATTACAAACGCAGAAACCCGAATGCCGCCCACTGTGTAGTTCCGTTCCCCAGCCCCCACCCCAGGCCGCTGCATGGAAGCCGCTTCCCAGCACAGTGTGCAGAAGTCCAAGAGCCTGTCCCCCAGTGGGAGGGGGGGTGCCCGCCACAGACCCACCCTGGCAGGTCAGCCCGGCAGGTCAATCCGGCCACCTGCTCTGGGAGCCGGAGAGCATCTTTATGACGGTTCCTGCAGGTACGTCATGGACACGGGGTCTATTTGAGGGTGGGGGTCACCATGAGCCATGGCCAAAAGGCCAATGGCTACCTGGGAGTACTGTCTTGGTCAGCTTGGGATGCTGTAACAAAGAACCAAGACTGGGGGCTTACACAACAGACATTCTCTCACGGTTCTGGAGGCCGGGAGTCCCAGATCAAGGTGTCGGCAGGGTTGGCTCCTTCTGAGGCCTCTCTCCTTTGCTTGCAGACGACCGTCTTCTCGCTGTGCCTTCACATGGTTTTCCTGTGTGTGTGTCTGTGTCCTGATTTCCTCTTCTTATACAGACACCAGTCATATTCAATTAGGATTCATCCTAGTGACCTTGTTTAACTTAATCACCCATTTAAAGACTGATCTCCAAACACAGCCATGTTCTGAGCTCCGAGGGGTTAGGAGTCTGTCATTAGAACCGTGCTTGGGGCCTTCCGCACTGGCCAGGGGCCCTTACTGCAGAGTCCCACTCATGCAGCCCGAGGAGTGGGTTCATGTCACAGAAGTCCCAAGACATGAAGAGACTCAGAGGTTCCCTGGACTGTCCAGCACCGGGAGACACGCCCCGAGTCTCAAGACAGTGGGAAGCACCAGGCTCCAAGTCATTCTTAGAAAAGACCAGCCTCCGGTGCACTTTTGTTTGAAAGGCTAACCACAGAGCCAGGAAGATCCACGAAGAAGGGACATGATGGCAACTATGGCGCACAAGCCCGCGCCCAGGTCAGGAGAGCCAGAGCTCCACGCTGCTGAGGAAGGTGGCGAGTCACGGCTGCCCCTCCCAGTCCCGGGACAGCCTTGTGGAGTCTGGTCAGCGACCAGGGCCCGTAAACTCATCTGGGGGGATGCTGACCTGCACGCAAGGACCCGCAGGTCCAGGGCATGCTGGGGATTGAGTTTTTCCTGTGCTTTTGTCCACTTCCTCTCCCCGCCACCTCCCCTGCCCCACACCAGGGAAAAACGAAAAGAGTAAGAATGCATGTCAGTTATTTTTTAAGGGCTGATTTACATTTTAAGCAAATATGCAACAGGTTTTTCTTATTTGCTTTGGAAGCAGTCCTCACCTTAAAGAATATTTCTCAATATGTTGGATGCAAAATTCACAATAGACTTACATGCGACAGGCTACAAAATTATTTACTCTACTTATATTTGCTGTGTGGTGACGTAACATGATAAAAAATCTCAAGCCGAGGCCACATGGTTCTCCTGCCTCCTCCCACCTTCTGCTGAACGAGATCTATGAAATCGGGCAACCTCACTGAGCAGGAAATCCGCAGAGCCATGAAATGCCGGCAGTCTCTGGGTGTCACCCGGCCCCTCCCAAGGCAAAGGGGCGCTCGTGTGGAAGCTGCCTTTCCTGACACGGCAGCCAGGACGGCTTTCCACCGGGCGCTCTGGACCTGACGTCTGGGGCTTACATGGCTGCTTCAAGGCCCTCAAAAATGTTTGAGGGGGAAGAGCGGAGAAATTCACTTCAAAATATAAAAACCACCCCAAATTAATCAGTTCCATCAAACGTCTACAAGTGTAACACTAGCGACCTCACTATTTAGTGGTCCAACAATGTGTCAGAGAACGCTTCACTTTTGAGAAATTCCCTTGCATTCACCATCGATTGTTAAGAAATCATCGCCAAGTGTAAATTAAATGCTGCCAAATAATTTCAGAAGTAAAACATGAAAAAAAATTTTTTCAAAACATCTGCAGTAAAAGAATGTATATTTCGGGTGGGACGTGGGTGCGTGTGCACACTCGAGGTGTTGGGTGGAGAGACACCCAAACGTCAGAGGGCCCGGTGCAGCAATGGGCCAGACACACACACTGCGAACCAGTGTGTTCACATCTCCAGGAGCCACGTGTACAAAACTATCACCAGGTGACAGCAATTGTATTATCCGAAACAGCATTTCAACGCGTAATCGAGATGAACAGTGAGAGGCGTCGGCGCTTCTTTCTGTACCGTCTTTGAACTCTGCCGTGCATCGCACATTTACACCTTGATTCCGACCAGCCACCTGTAGGCCTAGAGCGGTCAAAATTACTAAAACTCATCTTAAAATGGCCCTGTTTGCCACCGATACTCCCCCAGGATGGAGGTCTGTGTTTCCTAATCTTTCCTTCCCAAACCAGCACAGGGATGCTCAAGGGTGAGGGGGGTTCCGAGGCCCCCACGCTGCAGGCAGCAAGCCTTCAAGGTCCCATAAAGAAACCAACAGGGACAATCATTCTTAAGAAGCAGCAGGACTCTGACCTCTGAAAAATTGTCACCTTCAGAGTTTCCTAAGGAGGCCATCAATCTTTCGAAAGATAAAAGTGTATTATTTCACAGAACATCCTTCTAACAGGATAAATAATCTTTCCATGACACTTTCCAACTATTTTACAAGCTTTGTAACACAGTCAACAGGAGCCAGCACATTTCTTTTAACAAGCTGAGTCAGGGAGATGGAATACAGAACACCTTCCTGGCCCTGGGGTCACTGGCGCCATCTGCTGACCACAGAGCCCAGCCTGCCCCTGCGAGCGTCTGTGGTCACTGCTGGCCCTGCAGGCCCCATGGGATAGGAAACTTCCCAGGGCCGCAGGCCCCGGCAGCACGGTGGCAGCATGTCATCTGACACAGCTCGGGCCAGCACAGGAGCACTCCGCAGGCTTCCGCTCCGTGAACACTCCCCAAGTCTTCTGCGGTAGCGACTTCTACCGTCTCCATTCCACAGATGAGGTCGCTGAGGCTCAGCGAAGTTTCAGTCACGTGCCCAACGTCGCCAGGTCGGTGAGCGAGGGCTGGGACTCACAGGCAGACAGCCCAGCTCTGAGGGCATGCTTTACCTACAATGCCATATGAGTGTCTCAAATGTGACGTCAGAGTCAATGCAATACCCCTCCCACTCTGGAGAGACGCAACGAAACAGCTATGGCCAGTATTCCTGGCAGCACTGCTCGAGATTACCGAGCCTCAAGAGCTCGTCCCAAACCACGTAAGAAGCCACAGGGACAGAGAAATATGCCAACCCAGGACAGGAAAATACTAACGCACAGATATGCGTATACACACGTAATGGAAGCACAATGTCACACAAAACAAAACTCACCATTACTGTGTGTGACGTACCCGAAGACATTCTGTAGTCTTTGGTGGCTCCACTTAAAAAAAAAAGCTGGTCGCAACGACTACATTCATTTCACAACCTGCAGATGGGTCATGATTTCATTCGGAAAATGCTGGCTTAGACGTTCCTGTGTGTATTCAAGGGCATGCATTTGCTTCATTTTGTACAAAGCCCCTCCTTCAAAGGAAACTCAAATTTTGGTTGAATGTAGACTTTAGGTGGTACGTTTTAACTTCCACTGTATTATTTCACGTGTCAATTTTACAGCTTTATTTTCACTGTACTGATTTTTATGGTTACTTTCTACTTTGGGCAAAAGATTAGTTTTCCATATACTGAATTTTTTCTCTACATTTATGGCAGCGACAAATTTATTTTTGAAAGGCAACTATGTTTTTAAAAAGTGGATCAACGTAAAGAAAAATAAGTAAACAAGAGTGAGTGCGGTGGCTCAGTGTGGAAACGGCACTCCAGCCAGCACTTGACACCCAGCCACGCGTCTCATCTAGCGGAACCGCCATTCCTCCCCAAGGACAGCACTTAGGCATCATAGGAGGCTGGCACTCACACTGTTCTACCAAGCCCCACCTACAGCGCCCTCTCGTCCAGGGCCCGTGGCAGACACAGCCACCCCTAAAGCAGGGCTGGGCAGGCAGGTCTGGTAGGCCCCTTTGACTGAGAAGGATTCTGAGGCAGGCTCAGACGTGTGCATGCACACCCGGGCACACCAGGCAGGCCTGCGGACGTGCACACGTGAAGTACCACGTTTCCATGCTATTTCCAGTATCCGTCCCCAGAACACAGGTCAGACCAACCGCAAGACGACGGAGAAGCGCACCTTCCTGATTATGACTCCCAAACTCTACCAGCACCTCGTTTCAGCATCTCCTTAATATGTGGTCCTCGCCACCAGATCAGGTCCACAGTCAAGTAGGCAGTGTTACAGACGGGGAGAAAGAGCCTGGCAAACCAAACGGAAACAAGTGAAAGCAAAACGCTCACTGTAGAACCTGGGTGGTGGATACACGTCCACTGGAAAACAACTCCAACTCTCTTATACGTTTGAAAATTTTCATAATAAAACGTCGGGGGAAAAAAGTACGCGAACAACCTAACTTGTCTTCTCCATGAGTTTATACACCCCTCTTCCAACGGAAGCGGGAGCTCTATTCCTAACTGGGTGTACACTAAATCATTAAGGGCACAATGACTTGACATTTGTTAAGAGTCAAGATGACACTTGCATCTTTTTGGACTGGAAGATGCCATCAAACCTACGCACACCTGTTGAGCACGCACTGCATGCGACAGAGAGGACTGGCGTCCCCAGGACGATGACCTCCTCCAAGACTCCTATCACTTTTAGGAAATAGGAAAACAAGTCTCTTCAGAAGTTTAAGGATTTCATCCAATATTTACTGGCTCATCGTTAGCAGACAGGCAGCGGTCTTTAAACTCCAGGTCTGGGCAGGTGGAGAAATGAGCCTCGGCCCCATCTACCGGGATTCACATCCCAGGGGCAACAAGGAGCTCCCTGACTCCTGGTTTCTGGCAGCCTGAAGTCCAAGCTTAGATTTAGGCAAATATTTTAAATTTGCCAATTACAAACACAATCCCCTTGGTAACATGGCAAGGCCCAATCTTGGAAAAGAACACTCGAAAAGGCTCCTGACTTGAACTCATTATTTTGTGGTCACTTTCAACTACAGCCAGTCACCAGCTTGTAAAGAGTAACGAAATTATGGCTAAACTAGAGCTGAAAAACCCACTCCCACCTCCAGTGAAGCCGGCCACTGAGATAACCAACCACGACTCTCTCCTCATGGCCGTCTCTGCTATTTTTGTACTGTCCCATACATACAGATCACAAAGCCACGGGGCTGGTTCATAAAGGGAAGGGAAAATTACCTGTAAATGTAATTATGTAATTAGCTGTAAACATAAAAATTAGCTAACTTGAAAATTCAGATTTCTTTTTCTAATGCACCTTTTTATCTCTCAGAAAATAACTTTTCAGGCTAAAAGACAGAGCCAGAGTTCATGGGTCTGAATTCATCTGTGATCGGACTACCAAAGAACTTAAACCACTGAGGGCAGGCAATCTCTTCCAGGAGAAAAGTTTATTTCCATTGCTTTTTATCAGTGGGCAAACACATCTTACAGTATCACCGATAGGAGATTTCCACGCTCAGCAGGTTACTTTACACACCAGCCCCAAACAGTAAGCATCAGAAGCATTTGGGGTCACGGGGTAAAAATGTAACACGCAGACTCAAGAGTAAAACATTGAGTTGAGTTTCATTTTGGATACTTACCAATCAGGAATTCTAAATTACATGAAATAAAAAGCAGTACCTCAAAACCACCACTACTGGCAGCACGAGTTAAGAGCATTTCCCATGCAGGGGACCTGGGCTCTAACTGGAAGGCCACACGAAAGTCACCCACACGGGCCTGGCCCACAGAGGCCTGTCCCTCGGCACAAGGACCATCCCCGTTTCAGTCACAGGACACCTGCCCAGCAGAAGCGAAAAGCAGCAGGCATGTTAAAGACAGGAAGGGAGGAAGCAAAAGAAGAACAGGGTCAAACGCCACCAACGCTTGGAGAGGCTGTGGCCACACACTCCACGTGCAGACATGACCACAACTCAGGACTCCCTCTCTCCTAAGGTGCAGGGTTTCCGCACTTCCCAAAGGGCATCTGAAACCACACAGCAAACCCAGAGATGCTGCTGAGCGGGATGACCTCTTCAGAGCTTACAGGGTGGGCAAGAGGAGAGACGGACAAAGGGAGCTAGTAGGCAATCGTCAAAATATTTTATTACAAAATACAGTACAGGTTCACAGACTGCTTCCCAATGTTCTCTAACATGTACACGGCCGAATGAAGTGCTGCAAAATACCTGGCAGTGGCCCACAAGACTCTAACTTCTGTAATGACTTCAGTCTCCTTAGAGTTACAGAGGACGTCTGTAACGGGCAGTGGAATGGAGAGACGGCCGTCGCCGCGGCTGGCGGGGCTCCTGACTGCTGAACAATAGCGTCGTTTTCTCCATGGCTTACAACCCACCAAAAGCTGGGACCCAATTCGTACAGAGACGAGGCAGAGCAGAGAGAAAACAACTCTGGCCAACCCAGAAGTCTCTGGCCACTACTTCTTGTTCCTGGGTTTTAGCTCTTCAGCTGCATTACGCAGGAAAATGTAATTTTTCTTCTGGGGATTATAAAATTCATGTCCCTAAAGGGGAAAAAAACACAATGATCTTATTTTCAAAAAGCAAAAGTTAGCATTTTATGGGCACTTTTTATATGCCAAGTCCTGTGCTACGTCCCGTGAAGCATAAACTCTCCTCCAGGGGAAAAAAACAGGCAGATGGAGGGAAAGAAAACCACACTTCAATCAACAGCACAGGCCTCAGAGAAAAGGTTAAGGACTTGGTGGGAAGTTGTCTTCATGTCCCACTTGGACGACCTTTTACATAGCTATTTTTCCCGAGTCAAGACTCTCTAAGCCACCAGCACTCTAAGCCAAGACGACGGCCCTCAGGGAGCGAGGTCTTGGGGACGAGGCATCCCACATGGCATGGAGAGAGAAGAGGAAGTACGCGGGGTGGTGGTGTGTCTGCTCCTGCCTGCGCTGAGGTGGAGGGGGGCCTGTGTAACTTCAGGGGAGCCTGGAAAACCAGGATCAGGCCAGGCTTTATAAAGGGCTCTGAACATCAGACTGAGGCCTTTGAACATTATCCCAGAGGGAAAAGGAATGGCAGCCACAAAGGCTGTAAATGACAATGACAGTGACATGAGAGATTTGTGTCTTAGGAAGACAGTGGAATGCAGTGGGCAGGGCAGGTAAGAGGGACTTTCAGGTGACCCGAAGGGCCTCTGGGTGCACTCTGGCACCTGTACTGCAATGACGTTTTATTTTCATCCCTGGACAGATGTGCTGAGATGGTTAATTCTCATTATGATGTGCGAAGTGCAGCTGCTCTTAAAGGCTGTGCTCAAGCAGCAGCGCATAACATTAACACACGTGGTCATGATTTCATGCTGGAGGCAACTGGCTTTAAACTAAGAACACTGGAAAATTCCTGAAGCAACTTTTTAAAAATTAAAAAGACAATAATTTAAGTAACTGCCACTGAGAGCTGATGTTAATTGCTCGGATGAATTCATTTTGAGCAGCCTTCCAAGCAACGAGCTTTCTCAGTTGTCTCAATTTACTACTATTTTTTTTCAATGCTTGCAATGCAGAGAGCCCTGAGTGTGATGTCAGTTAAACGCAGAGTTTTAATGCAGCTGCAGGCTGAGCATCTGAAGAAGAGGAGATCCACTGAAGAGCCCCATGGGGAAACTGAGGCCTCAAGCCACAATGTAGCTCCCACCCCAGCCAGGCAGAGCCAAAAAAGTGCACTCTTCAAAACTGAGCATGTGGCTTCCACGGGTGAGTGGATAAACAAACGGTGGTACAGCCACACCATGGAACACTACTTGGCAGTGAAAAAGAAAAAGACTACTAAAACACTCAACAGCATGGGTGAACTTCAAAATCATTAAGCCGAGTGAAAGAAGCCAGCCAAAAAAGAATACATAGTATATGACTCCATTTATATAAAATTCTAGAAAATGCAAACATCTCTAGTGACGGAAAGCTGATCAATGGTTGGAGAAGGGGCGGAGGATTACAGTGATACACAGGAAACTTCTGGGGGAGATAAAAATGTTATCTTGACTGTGGTGATGGTTTCATGGGTATGTACAGAAATTGAAACTGATCAAACTGCACACTTCAAATATGTGCAATTAACTGCATTTCAATTAGACCTCAGTAAAGCTGCTTAAAAAGGCCCACATAAGCAAAAGCTCAGAGAGCGTGCATACTCCCACAGGCCAGAGCAGCATCCATAGCAATGTGCTGAACGGGCAAGACGCATCACAGGAGACTGGACAGAGCTGGTGACTGCCCAGCTCTTCTGAGAGACTCAAAGGTGACACAAGAACTTACACCCCAGTGACCGGGCGGCGGTTAACTCAGAGGAACACGGAGAAGCGGCGAGCTGGGGGACAAAAGGAGACGGTGATGGGAAAAGCAGCCGGATTTGCGTCTCCTAAGTTAAGGGACTTAGGGGACGCCCAGGTGCAGACACCCTGGTGGGACTGGGATAGGGGAAGTGGGGAACGAAGTCAGGAAGCAAGTTAGAAACGGCGAAGTCATCAGCTTACGCGGGAATGCAGGCATGCCTGGAAGAAGCCTACGCAGAGCCAGTCAGGCGAAGCCGGCGGAAGGCTGGCCTCTAAGAGGCGCCGAGAACAGAAGCTAGCAAAGGATGGCGAGGAGCAGTCAGAAGCAGTAATAAACAAGAAAACAGAAACACCAGAGAAACCAAAGGAGAGAGGTTTGTGAAGGATGCAGGAAGGAATGGACCACAGTACCCAACACACACAGAAAGGAAGCTTCTCGACTAGACGACGAGGATGTCAGCCAACGAGACTGACTACAGTTCCAGGAGGCCAGGACCCTGCAGCGGGCTGAAGAGGGAACAGAAGCCGTGGGAGCGCAGAGGGCAGGTGTTAACCACTCTGGACAAGTTTAACAGAAAGGGACACAAGGTTTCCTCAGGCTTGCTTTAGAAAGGCCAAAGTGTGCGTGCTAACCAACAGATGGGAAGGAGCTGGTGGGCAGGAGAGGAGAGAGTTTGAGAAGGGGCAGAAAAGAGCAGAATGGAGGGAGGGAACCTTGGAGGGAGGAGGGGGCAGGTGGAAGGAGATCAGGCCAGTGAAGACGGACTGTGTGGAAACCAACGGAAGGACGGAGGGGGAGGCAGAGCCTCTCTGGGCGAAGCTGGCGACCTCTCCAGTCAGGAACCTCAGTTGCAGTGGTCTGGAACCTCAGCACCTAAGTGCTCTCTCTACCGTTATGCTGAGACACCTCAAAAATGCAGCCAGGACCCTGTCAGCCCTTCACTCCCCCCGGAAATGACAAACAAACAAAAATGAACGCCTCGGGCAAAAGCTCCATGCCCTGGCCCTGCTGACCCCTCCCGCCCCACCCCTTGCCGTGCCCACTTCGCCCTCTCCCAACAACCCCAGCATCACTGAATGACCACACTCTTCCAGAGTGGCGGCCTCCAGTTCACCTGTCTTTACCAAGAGCTTCTGGGGGGCGGGTTCCCAGGGCAAGGCTCAACACGCGTGCTTTCTCTGAGTCCCCACAACCTGCAAGGGAGGCCCTGCCATTTCCTTCCACAGTGAGGTGACAGTGACCTGCCCCAGGACACAAGGCAAGTCCGGAGAAGAGTCTCAACTCAAGCCCAGGCCCTCCGACCCGGAGAGCCCACAGTGGGCCTGGGAATTCTCACCTTCGACCAGTCGTAGCTGGAAGCATACGCAAATATGTTTCCATTGTGGTTGAAGCAGCAAGCTGCTATCGGCTGATCCAACTGTTCCGAAGTTTTTAGTTTTGTTCTGGCATCTTTGTCCCAAAAGCTGAATCTACCATCAGATCCCACGGTTGCAAGGGTGCCATGAACAGGATGGAATGCGATTCCATTTACCTGCAAGGAGTGACACGTACAAGGAGGAGTGGAGACAGCCGAGGGAGGAGAAGTCAGGTCTTCGCCAGTGCGTGCCCCCCAGTGCAGTTAGGAAACAACATGCACATTTCAAGAGAGCAGCTGCTGGCTGATCACAGGAGGAACCAGCCACGCTTCCTCCGTCAGGCGCCAGCCCAGAACCGCGTGTCGTCTCTTGTCATGAACAGAGGGCAGCAGAAGTTAACAAGCATATAGTGAGCGACACCAAGGAGTGAACCTAGGAAAACGTCTTTCCTTTTTTAGCAAACAGCAACTCCTCAGTTTTAAGTAAGTGTATCAACTGTCCACCAGCACTCACTGAGCGGGTGGAAGACCCTCCCCAAAGTCCTAAGCTTACATTCAGAATCAACAGTGAGAAAACGAAGACAGTCAATATGTTCACAAAAACAGAAAACTGAAACCTACGGCATAAGCCGTTTGTCGCCGGACATGAACCCCCACAATGACAAAGTGATCTTCTCTGATCCCATAATGACTCAGCTACCACCTCCAAGTCTAGTTTCTAGACGTATTCTCAAGGTTAAAGTTTCTAAAAACATACCGCATAGATGTCCTGAGGAGCTGAAGTATTGGTTCCATTCGATCGATGACATTTGAAGGTGAAGTTATCTTTGGCACTGAAAAACAAAGCCCCAGCTAAGTTTTCCTTTGTAAAAAAAATGTCTCAAGTGAAAATCTGCAAGCCGACTGAGTCCCACTTACGGGTTTGGGGGGTTGATGTAGTGAATAGCGACTCTCCCCTCGATGCTGCCCAGAGCAAAACCAGTTGGCTTGTTCTGTTTGTCCTTAAAAATAGCCACACATCGATGCTACAATTTGAAGAAAAAAAAAAAGTATATCATCACCATGTAAAATATAAGATTGCATAACTACTGTGAAGTTAAAGAATTTTCACCTCATTTTTGGGTTTTAGAAGAACCAGAAAGACATTACTCAAACATGGTATTTCTGTTCCTCTACTAAGCACTATTTTCTAATTTGAATAACCACTTGAATTCAGCCACGTGATTCTACGAATAAACTGTGCTTCTGTCTAGCTGCTGCTCTCCCTCTGCCACGAGGAAGGCCTTGCTGTCACTCCAGCAGTGCAGGTTGTCCTCAGGGCCTCCCAGCCCCTAGGCTGGTGCTGGCTCCCTCCTGGGGAGGGAGGAAGGCACTGCAGTTTTAACCCTCCACTGACGAGGTGGATGCCCTCCAGCAAGTCACCCCATGTTTCTGTGCCTGTGTTTCCCCAACTGGAAAAAGGGAAGTAGGGTCTCCCTGGCAATCACAGGGGAACAAGGGTAAAGTGGGACAGCAGCTGGGCCAGCACTCGCTAAACTGCAAACACGCTACAAGAAGGGAGACACTGCACTTGATCCAACATTGAGGTGAAGGGGCCCAAAGGAGGGTCCCCTGGACTCTATAGAAGATCCCACAGAAAGAGCCCAGGGCCCAGCCTCCTGGGGGAGAGAAGCAGGGACAGGTCCATCTGGGTTCTCACGTCCTCCTTCCAGTCATGACAACCTGGCCCAACCCAGAGGACGACCACTCTGCCCGAAGTGGACATTTTGGCTTCTATAAGGAGTTCTGGAGGCGCTGGAGCTGGATCAGGGCCTGGGGCTAGGCCATACAAGAGCGGGTAAAGAGCAGTTGCGGTTATTGTGGTGCGTGCTGGAGTATGCGAAGTTCCTAAGTAAGCGGAGAAGTGCAGGCTAGTTCTATCTCTGCACCATTTGCCTTTTTTTTTTGAACAGTAAGTGCATTAATTTTGTGAATAGAAAAAGAATTAAGGAAAAGAGACAAAATTCTGTAAGTTCTTAGAGGTCAGGAGGAACTATGGCCGGCAAGGCTGTACCCATTGTGCTCAGCACAGAGTTTAACACCTGGCGCACAGACCAGGAACCGCACCACTCCAGAAGGTGCCATTTACAAGAACACACTGCACAGCGGCCCACGCAAGGTTGACGGCACTCCTCACAAGTGAAAGGCCAGACTGCCTGGCACAGGGTGGCAGGAAGTGAAGCCAGACCAGCCTAGGTTTTATCAAGGAGTCTGGGATTTGTCCAAAAGGAACTGAGGAGTCAGTGATGGCTTTTAAGCAGGGGCATGGCAAGACCACATGCGCAATTACAAGAAAGAGCCCCTGACTCATGGATGCAGAAGGGACGGAAGGAAGGCAAAGATCCAAGCTCTCACAATCATTGAAAGAGACTTAACTAGAAGTGGTGGTAAGAAGGGAGTGAAACAAACAGATTCCAAAACACTGGCAGGGTAGAAGTGAGCCCAGTGATGAACGAGGCAGGAGAAGAGCAAAGGAGGGAGGAGGGATCGAGGATGATGCCTAGATTTCTGGCTGAGACAGCTAAGCAGCGGAGGGCCCGCTTAATGAGACATGGAGCACACGGCAAGGCCCAGGCTTGGGTGAGGTGGCAGGGAGGAGCAGGGTGAGACTGGCTGTTCACTCAGCAAACGTTTACAGAAGCCTCCACACATCAGGCCCGGCACCAGAGGCGGGGAATGAGGCAGCAATGAGTACAGAAAACAGTCTCCGGTGTCATGAGCGTATGTTCCAGGAGGCAAAACAAGACAAAGTAAGTAAAATATGCATGTGCGTGTACGTCAGATATACGCACACGTTAAGGTAGCAATTCCTTACCACATCTATTAGATATCTGTAGCACTAGGGCGAGCAGCCAGGGAGAAGCCTGAGAAGAGGTGACAATGACTCAAGATGTGCAGAAAGTGCTCCTGCGTGTGATGTGGGACAGCTCTGGGCTGAGCTGTTGGAAGACACGCAAAGGAGCCGTCAGACTGCAGATGTCCTTGTCGGGGGGCAGAGGGGAGGTCTGCTGGAGGTCTGAGTCTCCAGACCACAAGATGCGCCTCAGCGACAGCAGTGGGCGGGGTGAGGCTTCACTCAGGCAGAGAAGGCAACGGCCAAGGGCAGGCACCTGCAGGACCTCAACATACAAGAACCTCCAAGACAGATGCGGCAGCAGCCAGAGAGGCAGGACGTAAGAGCCTGGGACAAGAGAAACCAAGGACAAGACCTACAACTAGAATACACAGCTATGTACTTGGGGGCGGGGGGCGCTTTGGGGAGAAGGAGAAAAAAAAAGACACCAAGGACATAATGTTCAAGAACACGTAAAAATAGCATTATGCTAAGACCCTGTTATGGTAAAATGAGTGCTGATCAGTATCCACTGGAATTACTGATGAGGAAACCACTGGTGGCCATGCCAAAAACAGTTTCGGTGAAGTAATGGGGGCAGCAGTCTCCACAGAGGAGGGTGAGAAATGAGTGGGAGGTAAGAAAGCTCATGCAATACGGCTGACTGCAATGGGAAAAAGGGATCCAGGGGGTACTGGAGGAGGGTGTGGGATCTAAGAGTCCATGGCAAGTGGAAGACCGAGCTGAAGAGAAAACTGCCTGGGAACAACGAAGGCACAGCTGAATCTGGAAGCTGTGAACTGATAATGGGACCGATCCATGAGATGCACAACTTCATTCAACAGCATGCAGCTATCCAGGGGGATGTTTGGAGAGGACAGGTAAGTTGGGGCTCATCCAGAAATGGATAGTACGTACTCACTAAATATTTGTGCTTGCATCCTTAAAATCATCCCCTACGAAAATACTTCTGGGTTTCTGAAGTACAACTGCACCCCCCATGTGGCACTGACCACAAACGACAGGGGCCACAGACACGCTTCCAGGCCCGACTGAGAATCACCTGATGCTTCAGTGGCGACTCTATCCTCCTGAACTCAGAAGGTTGGCTCTCTAATTGGTAGACGATCAGTCCCCTCTCCGCGGTTGCCACCACGGCCATAGGATATATCTAGGGAGTGGAGGAAAGCAGAGACATACTTAAAATGAAGGAGTGTGCTTCTTTCATACCAAAGCATCAGATCAATTTTTTTAGTCACAAAAATAAGCGAATTTTTTTAAGTTTAAAAATCTAATGATATCAACACGTTTTTCATGAAAACCTAGAGAAATCATATTTGAAAGGAGAACATTCATATATTCTTAAAAGACTCATTTTTTAAAACTGTAATAGACATGCATATTTAGAAAACGTACTGAGGAAGAGAGAAGAAATGAAACCAGCTACAGCATCCCTTCGAATGCTAAGTGGTGTTGGCAGTATGGTACATTTTACTCCAGTCTTTTCTGAGCACTGTACATGCACAGGTGAGTGTGGAAAGCTCTAAGGATTCGTGCCCTTTCCTCCAAGCATGCACCTGTCCCATGTGCCCGAGTGAGCCCGCCAGAGGGCTCAGCTGACCACTGCAGACTTGCTGGCCTGTTAGGTCACCTAGAGTGTTTCACCACAGTACACAGAACAAAGACCATCTAAAGGTTTATTTTTCTCCTGATAAAATCCTAAAAGTGGAATTACTGGGCCGTTGGTATAAAACTTTAAGACATGACTAAACAGATGGAGAAAGTTCTTGAGTTTCTCTCCCACTCAGAGATAGTCCCCCAAAATCTAGCAGGACATCACAAAGTTATTACCAGGTTTCCCACAGCCATACCATAAACGTCATATACTGACGGCATGTTGCTAATCTGCATATGCTCAAATAACAAGCGACAAAAAACATGACACCAGTATTGAGGAATTCTGGAAGAGATGCAGCACAAAAGTCTCCTGCTTTATAAGATGACTGAGGCAATCTGAGCCATATCCCCTGTGTCTAGTGTTGAAGTTTCAGGGATTTTTAGATTACCCTCTAATAGCAAGATGTTATAAGGTAAGAAACGCTATTTGTTTAAAGAAAATATATATTAAGGTAGAAATTCCTTACCACGTCAGCACAGTAACACCTTTCCGGGAGTTGCAAAACCATCATAGGATTTGAGGATCGTGTATCCCAAAACTAAAAGAAAACAAAGCCGGCAGTAAGTGACCATTCAGAGCTAAAGCACAAGCAGTGTACACAGGAACGCCAGCCTCGGGCGGGCCGCGCAGTCTGGCAGCAGACCATACCTTCAAGGTCTTATCCCAGCTCCCAGTCATCACACAGCTGTAGCTCGGTGCTTTGATCCAATGTATGGTTTTAACGGGAGCGTCATGCTTTCAACAAGACAAAACCAAAACCGATGAAGGTAAACATAACAAGGCACTCAACAGCTTTAATTCTAGAAATTCAAGGATGAGGAACTAACTTAAATATTGAGGGCATACCCAGCAAAACCCAAAGGACTATTTTAGCCCCTCCTCACGACCAAAATACTCAATTTAACACAGAACAAGTATCTACCTTTCACTCTAACAAACTTGAGTTTGATTTTGCCCATAACTAACTAGTATGTGAGAGAGAAAGTAAGCCTCTCCCTCGGAGGAGAGGTTCA
The DNA here is from genome assembly GCF_021613505.1 of Equus quagga. Lineage (NCBI taxonomy): Eukaryota > Metazoa > Chordata > Mammalia > Perissodactyla > Equidae > Equus > Equus quagga. Next base: position 105,892,860 of record NC_060278.1, on the reverse strand, counting down.
GAAATAACTGGTAGGGAACTCCACCAGTTTCATTTCTTCTCTAAGGTGGCAGAGTTAAGAGATCGAGGAGATGCATCTAGCACCCAGCACTGTGACCTCAGAGTAGCTAACACTTTTCTAAAAATGTTTCAGTGTCAAGAGGCCCCTCCTCACAGTCAGAGCCTCTGGGTCTAGGTTCTCTCACCTTCACTCCTTCTGCCCTTCCTAGCGGTCGTCACACAAGCACCTGCGGTGGCCCCTGAGCAGGCTGTAAAAGCTCCATGGCCATGAGGGAGTGGCCCTCTCACGGCTGCCTCTCCCTCAATGCTGGCGCCTGGTGGATGGCAGGCACTCAACAAACACTCGTGGAACGAACAGGTGACCAAAGGCAGTGGAACAAGGCAAGTCACATAGGAGTGCTGGATGTCACACACGGCAACACTGAGGAGCACCTGTGACATTTTCTTTAATAGATTTGTGTCACTAACTCCTTATGACGCCATCCTCATCTACACATACATGGAAGACCCATGACAGAATAATCTGTGAAACGCTAGTGAGAATGTGAATGGTTATGAAACTGGTGTTATTTTTGAAGTACAATTGATTTGGTACAGTCAAACTGCATTTTTCCCATCAGAGTCATTATAACTGAAGAGTCACCCCCCCCTCCCCCCCGCACACCAGCCTTGCCCCCCTCTTTGCAGAGGGTGAGTTTCTATACCTGTGCAATCTGTATCGCCTGATTACTGTTGAGGTCCCACATTTTGGCAGTTTTATCACATGATGCTGTAAATACTTTGCTCCCATCCTAAAATAAAATGGAGAAAATCTCTCATTCTAAGAAAAATAAAATCTCTAAATGTACATTTAGATATTAGGGTGAACATAATGAGGCCAGTTTTGTTTCGAAATTTTTATTTTTCCAATTTTTGGGGGGCTAGTGTATTGCAAACTATAATGTCATATATAAAACACACTTTCAGCCCTATTGTTTATTATTGATCTATTTTTCTAAGAGCTACTACATAAACAGGATAAAAAAAATTTAAAGGGTACTTAAAGTTATATTGTGAAAACCACGTCTCTCCCTACCCCTGACCCCTCAGAGCAGCCACGGGCCACTGTGTACCCTCCAGGAACAGCCTTTGTACAGCACGTATCTATGTGTGTACCAGGGGCCACTTCAAAAATCTTTTCTGATTTTCATCAATTTGAAGCCTTCATAAAAGTCGCTAGAAGAATACAATCAGTGCCCATAAACCTGCATTCACCAGGGTAAACGTTTCGTCACATTTACTGTTTCTCTTCCCCCTCTCCGTATATATCTATATCTCTATCTAAATCATGACTTTTGTTCAGCTCAATATCTAACAGCATTCCAAATGCATGCAATAAAACTACACTGACTGACAAAAGTCATCGGTCCTACAGAACCTATAGCTTAAAAAATTAGCAGTCGTAACAGTTTTCAACATATTCACGTAGAGAACTCATACAGTAGGTCAGTCAAACAGAAGCAGCACAAGGTAACTTAAAATGAGAGGAAAAGTACTGAATCCAAAGTCTAGACCAGTGGTCAGCAAATATTTTTCTTAAAGGGCTATACAGTAAATATTTCAGTCTCTGCAGGTCAAAAGGTCTCTGCTGCAACTCCTTCACTATCACTGCAGCTTGAAGGCAGCCACACACATTGTATAAATGAAGAAGTGTGGCTAAAGTTCCAATAAAACTTTATTTACAAAAGCAGGCAACGGCCCAGTTATGGCCCATGAAGCACGGTTTGCTGATCCCTGGCCTAGACTGTTTCCTTTCTGGTTCCATAGCTCAAAGAGATTCACTACCATCCTCCCCCAGCAAAAACTTCCTCCCAACCGAAGTCACCAGTCCTCTATCGGAAAAAAGGGAGAAAATCTGCTTCTCCATTAACGAAGCTATAAGGAGAACTTTGCTGGTCCTTGGAAACATATCGCCGTCTGGAGTGAAGGCTGAGGCGGAGGGAAACCGTGGCCTCTCCATGTCATCAGAAACGACGACCCTCCCAGCCATAAGCAGCACTACAGTGTAGCGCACGCCAAACCCCAGTGGACATACAGACCCCAGCGCACATACAGATCTAGAAGCTAAGCCACCAAAGGGCCGGGTGGAGGAACGACAGCTAAGTGCTGCCCGCCCAGCTGCTCCAAGGTCTGCCTGCCAGGGCCGCACAATGAGCCGTGTCCTCGGACTGCCAAAGAACCGCCTTCACCACGCTGGGCTTTCACGCCTCACAGGAGCTCTGGCTCCTGCGCTTATGCGCCCTCCTCTCCCTGAAGGCCGCCCCTCCCAGGCTGGTGCGCATTCCCGCGAGCCCCAGGAGGGAGGCTGCCAAGCGGACGGGCCCTGGAGCCAGGAAGCCCTGGGTGTAGGCTCAGCCTCTCACCTACTACATGCCTCCAGCAAGTCCCTCAACCACCTCCTGACGGGTCCCACGCCAGTCACTATGTAGACTTAACCGAGCCATCCCGACTCCACTGTCTGAGATTCTTCCTTGTTTCGGTGTTTGTCCTGAGAGACCAGGAGTCCCATGGGCACAGAAGACTCGCCCACCTCGGCTACTGTGATTTCCACCACATTCCCAGTGGTTGGCACACGATGATAGGTGCCTGATAATTATTTGCTGAATTAAATCACGCTATTATCGGTTGTAATTTTCATTATTATCTTCATTTTATAAGTGAGGAAACAGACTCAGAGAAATTAAGAACTTGGCAAAGTCAAAAAGTAGAGGAGAGTTGAAATTTGAACCTAGGCCTGGACGGGAAGAGACAGACAATGCTCAAAAAGCTAGAGGCACATGGTTTACTTTTCTGTAAAGATTCAGCTCAGTTCTTGCCTCTTCTGTGAAAGGCTCATGGCGCCCTTCCCAAACCTTTCCACTGCGTTCTGCGCTCCCTCCAACCCAGCCCCACTCCTCGTGCCTCTCTCAGAACTCAGCTCACTGCCTGGGGCTCTCCATCCCACGTGGGAGTCCTCCACTGGATGGGGGCACAACACGCAGAGAGGAAACAGCTGTACACATTTTTGTAAATGCCAACAGCCACTCAGTAACATTTGAGCGACAGAACTCCTGTATCTGTTAAGTCTATTTCTTACCATAATTTATAAGAAAGTTTACAATTCTGATCCATTACCTGATCAGTAATGAAAGACAGGCAAAATATATTAGAAACATTTAAAATCTACTCGAGCTGCTACTTTTCCATAAACTAACAATAAGGCAAATTAAAAATAAGTTGTATCTGTAATAAACGTGTCACTTTTTAAACTGTTTTCATATATCTATTATTAGCCTCACAATAACCCAATCAAATCTATCAGGAATACAAACAACAGAAAGGACTTTAATCACTCTCAGAGCTAGTGATTAAAACAGGAGCAACTATGGCTCCTGAACCAATTCAAAATATTTATAAATAGTAGAATCATTTATTATTTATAATAAATAAATTTATAAACAAAATTACATAAATGTATGGTGCAAATAAAAATGGTGATGTAAAATAGAGGAGTCTGGTGTTTCTCCTGAAGTTAAACATGCACTCGCCATATGGCCCAGCAAGCCCGCTATTGGATATTCACCCAAGAGAAGCGAAAACTTGTATTCACAGAAAATCCAGTACACAAATGTTGACAGCAGCATGACTCACAATGACCAAAAATGGAAAACCACCCAAATGTCCTTCAAGTGGTGGACGGTACACAGGAGAACCCGCGCAATGGAACACTGCTCAGCAGTGAGAAGACACACTGCTGACCTGACCTGTGGGACCTCGACTGCATGATGCTCCAGGAAGCCAGACACAAAAGGCTACACACGGGATTCCGTTTATACGACATCCTGGTAAAGGCAGAACTACACGGACAGAAACTCATCAGTGGTTTCCAGGGTCTGGGAGTTGAGACTTGACTACAAAAGGGCAGGAGGGAATTCTGAGGCTGAGGATCTGTTCTATCTCTTGACCACAACCCTACGCATTTCTAAAAACTCACAGAATCATACACTAAAAAGATTCAATTTTATTGTCTGCAAATCATATCTAACATGACTAAAAAAATACACACAAGGCCTGGGCAGGGCCTCGAGGCTCAGCTTCCTTAGCATGGAGGAGCACCCACCTGCCTCTGACCTCATCAGGGCCTGTCTCCTCCCTCCTCCCAGGTCAGCCACAGGCAGGAGGGAGGAGAGCCAGGCTGGGCCCCTCCCCTACTGCCTGGGGGCCACTCCACAGCCGCAGCTCTCACTGCACTTGCCACAGGTACCTCACTCCCTGTTGGTTCCTTCGGAAATGGTCCCTTCACTAAACCCTCCCCAATCACCCACACTCATCCCAAAAGGAAAAAAAAAGAAAAGCTCAGAGCTGAATAAACTTGAACACATTTACTTATACTGCTGACGTTCAGGATTTGAGAGGAAAAAGAATTCCAAAAAACAGAGGCCAGCTGGTGGCATAGTGGTTAAAGTTCACACACTGTGTTTCAGCAGCCCGGGGTTCATGGGTTTGGATCCCGGGAGCAGATCTACACACTGCTCATCAAGCCATGCTGTGGTGGCATCCCACATACAAAATAGAGGAAGATTGGCACAGATGTCAGCTCAGGGCTAATCTTCCTCACAAAAAAAGAAAAGAAAAAGAATTCCAAAAAATCAAAACACCTCAAAAGTCTAATACAGGCATACCTCAGAGATATTGCAGGTTTGGTTCCAGACTATTGCAATAAAGGGAGTCACACAAATTTTTTGGTTTCCCAGTGCGTATAAAAGTTACGTTTACATTATGTCTTTAAAAAAACCAATGTGCATACTTTAATTAAAAAATATTTTACTGCTAAAAAATGCTAACCATCATATGAGCCTTTTGTAAGTTGTAATTTTTTTGCTGGTGGAGGCTCTTGTAAAAAGCACGGTATCTGCAAAGTGCAATAAAATGAGGTATGCCTGTAATGGAAAAGGATTAATTTTTTCCATAGGATTTATTTTCTGGGATAGTAAATTTCTAGCTTCTTTTTTTAAAGATTGGCACCTGAGCTAACAACTGTTGCTAATCTTCTTCTTCTTCTTTTTTTTTTTCCTTTTTCTCCCCAAATCCTCCCAGTGCACAGTTGTATATTTTAGTTGTGGGTCGTTCTAGTTGCGGCATGTGGGATGCCGCCTCAACATGGCCTGATGAGCAGTGCCATGTCCACGCTTAGGATCCGAACCTTTGAAACCCTGGGCCGCCAAAGCGGAGCTTGCAAACTTAACCACTTGGCCACGGGGCTGGCCCCAAACTTCTAGTTTTAAAACAACATAAGGTCGTGGCACATTTAGAGGTAGGAAAGGCTTCAAGAAATTATCTAATCCCTTGCTCAAGGAAACATGTCAATAAAATAATGGATTTTTTAATGCAAGAAAGGCTTTCAGAGAGACCAACTAAAGCTAACATGACGAAGGGTAACTGCTACATTAGGAACATCAATAAACTACTATATTTACAGTCAGAAACTTAGAATTGGTATAATGTCCACACACACATGCTATTTGTGTTCTGAGTTACATAAAAATAGAAACACATAAACATTCCGAATTACACTCTACACTGTGTAGAAGAAAACACTGAAGCTGCATGAGCCTTACGTCACTCCAGCAGACGTCCAGGACAGGCCCCGTGTGCATCTGCTGGGCTTTTGGAATAGTCTGTCCACTGTCTTGAACTTCCCAGCAGCGAACCTACAGTAATGAAACAAATTGATGCAAACACAGCAATTAATGATATATCACATGCACTGCACATCTAATAACGAATGGGATACAATTTAAATATAATCGGACTCCTCACATCAACTTAATTAACTTTAAGAACAAAGCAACTGAAAAGTATGTGCAAGTAGCTATTTTCCTATTCCTAAGCTATCAAATATACAAATTCTACTGCTTATACTTAAAACCACAGATAATTTTCTCATCACATCTATGAGATATAACTGTCTACTAAAGTAGAACGTTATCCATTACCATTCAGAGAATCTAGACCAAAGGGGAAACTGATCTTTCTTCTCTGCATAGTTTACTCTGATTTTTTATATCATTTTTTTCCTGATTATATAAGTAATGCATTTTACTTAAAGTTTTTTATCACAAGTCAGTAAAAATGACCTTAATCTGACCACAGATAATATGGTTAACAGTTCAGTGTGCTTTCAGTCTTTCTACGTACATATATTGTCCTCAAAAAGCAGATTACACGGTATCTTCACTTTTTTATTTTTTTGATTTATTTTTTAAGTTTTCTGACTTTAATATTAGTCTGACATAGCATTAGTAACCATGCTGCACCGAAACATGTAATGGTACAATCTGAACCATGACTTGTTAAATGTTATACCCCACTCCCCCCAGAATATTTAGGCTGGTCCTCAAGTTAACAATGTGTAAGCACATAAGCATGATCAGTTATGGACAGCCTCCCATACGAACTGCTATTTAGCAATACAGAAACTGCCTCCAAGATTTATGCTTACAGGTAGACATTCAATTATACCAATAAAACAGCCTATCCTGAAAATATGGGCACATTTTAAAACATCTTAAGACAATTCTGTTAGCCATAACAGTCCCACAGTATGACTGAGTAGTAAGAATCTACTTTAAAAGCAAAAGAACTTAATCAGTATAGTGCATGATTGATTCGACATAGTTCCCAGGGAAGAGACCAGTCACTTGATTGCAGACTCCTCCATACCAGCCATCGTCATTCTTCTTTATTACATGAATGATTGCACCCTCCATAAATGATAGCTCATCATCTTTGTCTTTTGTATAATCATATATTGCCACAACTTTCTCAATATAATTCTTGGGGGCCCACGCAGGATCCCCATCTGCATATGGATCATTATACTGAACCACCGCAGCCTCCTCATCTTCATAATCCACTGGAGGTGGTGGTGGCGGCGGTGGAGAGTGATCAAACATGGGAATGTCCTCTGGTGGGGGTGGGGGTGGTGGAGCTGGACTATCAGCAACTGACTGGTCCAACAGCGGGTGGTGAGGGTGTACGCACAGCAACGGGAATGCCAACACTGCTGCTTCCACTGTCTTCTCGACTTCCACTTCCTCCACTGCTTTCACTGTGTGTCCTCGGTCTCTGATTTGAAGCTGTCCTGCCTGGACTATGCTGACTTCCGAGCCTAGGAGGACTTGTCACGCAGTCATTAGGAACTGGTGGGGGTTTAACAAGTTCCAGGGTTTTGTAAGGAGTATTCCGCCCCAGCGTTCCCTGCCTAACGTGGGAGGACTCGGTGGCTTCTGAGTAGGAGGATTTGTTCTCGATAGAGTGCCAGTTCTTGCAGGCTGGTTATTTCCACGCTCGACACCATGGTCCCCATCACCCAGCACTGTACAGTCAACAGGTTTCCGAATCTACCTTACAAGGCGCTCCATATTTGTGGGTGCTATTTTGTGAGTTCTTGATGTATTCTTTTTTGTTGTCAAAATACCAATCTCTCTTCAAGCCAGTTTCTCTTTACGAAATGTCCACAGTGTGTGAAACATGATTGATGGAAGATGACATTCTCCAAAGCTGAGAGGCCTGGATATCCAGCAACTGGAGGACATTGTTGGCCAACGCACTTATTTGATAAGCAACACTAGCTAGGGATTGGGTTGTGCAGGCTTTGGTCTCTTCTAAAGCTCTTCTCTTGTCTGCAGCCTGTATGTAGTTGTTCTTACAGTAGTCGGCCACCAGGATGACGTTCTGGTAACTCTCTCTCAGTGCCCTCTTCCCAGACGGGATCTCCTCCTCTAGTAACATCTGCAGCTCTGCCACTTTCTACCCCTCCACAGCGCTTCCTCTCTCATTAAAGAGACAGAAGCAGCAAGGTCCGAGGAGCCTCAGAGCACCTCACAGCCCGGATACAAGCCCCCTACCCACCCGGTATTGTCAGTATCTTCACTTTTTTAATTGCAGCTTTTCTCACTTGCATTGTTAGCCTATGTGCCATTAAACAGTCTTCTTTTTTAATTTTTGAGGAAGTCTGGCCCTGAGCTAACATCCATGCCCATCTTCCTTTACTTTATGTGTGGGACGCCTACCACAGCATGGCTTGATGAGCAATGCATGGGTCCGTGTCAGGGATCCAAACCCGTGAACCCCAGGCCACAGAAGCAGAGTGTGTGAACTTCACCGCTCAGCCACCGGGCTGGCCCCTCTTCTGTTTTTCAGCAGCAAATCAACTGAAATCTTTCAAGAAACTACATGTAGACAGCAAGCCTGCTCAGTCATGACTACCTTCCTCCCCCTACTGCTCTCCTCCCCTCAGCCCCCAACTGCCTCCCAGTAGCAGGTCACAGGTTGAAATCTTTTCCAAAAACTGTTTTTCTTTTTAAAGATGTTTTATTTTTCCTTTTTCTTCCCAAAGTCCCCCGGTACACAGTTGTGTATCTTTAGTTGTGGGTCCTTCTAATTGTGGCATGTGGGATGCTGCCTCAGCATGGCTTGATGAGCAGTGCCATGTCCGTGCCTAGGATCCGAACCGGCGAAATCCTAGAACACCAAAGTGGAGCACGCGAACTTAACCACTTGGCCATGGGGCCAGCCCCTCCAAAAACTCTTAAAATGGTATTCCATCACACAGACATACCATAAATTATCATTACTATTAAGTATTACAATTTTCAACATTTTCACCTGCACGAGGACTTTCTGAAATGAGGCAGTATGAGGTTCTGGCTCAGAGTACAGAGCCCGGGCCAGACTGCACGATCAGCATCCCCCTTTGCCACTCACTCAGCCACAGGACCTGGGCCAGTGACTGGACTCCCCTAAGCCTCACATCCTGCGTCAGAAGACGCAGACGACAGCGAGTTCACAGTGCTTCAGCAGGTGTGGAGATCAATCCAGACAGCTCATAGCAGGCACATTATCGAGAGCCTCCTCCAGACCCAGAAGGGGAATCACTGAGACCCAGGGAATAAACTTAAGGATTTCCAACAAATATCGCTGACGACCCTCCAGAAGAACTGTGCCAATTTACATTCCTACCAGCGGTATCTGTTAAGGTTTCAGCTTATCCTCACTGGCACCAAGTAGTATTCTTTTTATTTTTGTTAATTTGAAAGGAAAAAAGTGTCAATCCGGTAAATCTCCATTTGTCTGATCACGAGTGTGACTGAGTGGCCCCAGCTGACTCTAACAGGCCCCTTGCACTCCTCTGTGAAAGGCCTCCTCATGTCCTTTGCTTACTTTGCCACCAGAGTTTTTATCTTTCTTTTCATACATTTTTTAGTTTTCTTGGCAAGTATAATGTCTCTGCAGGATGTGTGCTATTATCTAAAGCTGAAAAAGTTTAACATACGCCGGAAGAACATTTTCAGGATGCCTAGAAGGGCAATTCAGGTACGCCATCAGGACGACATTCACTCTCCATGAAGACTTCATCTGATTTGGGCATACGCCTCCAGACGCAGAACTAGACTAGGAACCTGAGCTACGCCCACAAGCTGGCTTTCTTAACAAACAGTGCGACAACACGGGAGGGCTGCCATTCAGAAGGGTTCACACCCTCAAAACTGATTTCTTAAAAAAACCCATGAACAAGCCTTAACTCTACTTTATTCACTTGGGAAAGAATGGGGCCAAAAGAAAAGCTAACCTTGCCCATACAAAGAGAGACGACGCATAGAACATGCATTTTAGGAGCACTTACATCATTAGCCCACGATCCTGCAATAAGAAAGTTCCCCGGCAAGGTGGGTGGGCTAAAAGATAGACAACCAATGCTATCATCAGGAGAGGACGTCACTTCAATATCCTGGGGGGAAAGTTAATGTTAAAATGTATGCATCATCACAATTTCATTCAAAACTGCTTTTTTTCTCTCTAAACACCCCATGGTGGACTTTCCTTATGCTCAGAAACTAACTGCATTAGACCTTTCTCACTTTGATGAGAAAGGGGAGGAGTAAATATGCCAGGGAAAGTGCTAGCCCTGCTGGGACTGAAGCAGCACTCCCAACGACATGCCCACAGCCACGTCTTCCAAACAGCGGCCCACCAGTTCACTCGCCCCAAAGCGCTTCATCAGTTATCGGCCGCCTCCCTCCCCTGTAGAAACTCTGATTCAACGGTTGTGGGCTGGGCCCCCGGGAACGTGCAATTTTAACAAGCACCTCGGGGGATTCTAGTGACCCAGTAAGTCAGGGAGAACAGGACACTAGTCCAGGGGACACACAGTTTCTGTGCTCCAGGGTTTGAGAAAGCGGGCTAGACAAAGTTTCCGAGCTTGCAGCCCAAAGGAGGTTCCCACGCCATCTGGGTTTCTCCCACTGTCACTGAAGCGGGAAAGCCTGGCCTGCACTCTGTCCACACACTCCTTGAAGCTTCCGTACTACCTTCATTGGGTTGTGATTATCTGTGGTTGTGCTGCCAAACATGCTGGTCCCACTAGTTCCAAAACCTGAGGTTGTTCCAAACAGACTCATTTTGGCCCTAAAAAATAACGGAAAACGTTAAGAACAGGTCCTTTCTTAAGTAATAAATATCACTGAGAGACAATATAAAGATAAGTCACAGAAGAGAAATAGACAGTCTAAATGGCTTCATGTCAGACTTTTCTCTCCGGAAGTGATCTAAATATATAATAAACAGAGTACTTCTTAAAAATAAATTCTCTATTTTAGGATAGGTTTTCACAAAAAAATTGTAAAGATAATAGAGTTCTCACACATCCCACGCGTATCTCCAACTCCCCCCTTCCAGCCGTCCCTCTCCGCGAGGCACCCCAGCTCTGACGATCTCCCCCCCGCCCCCTCCTCAAGCG
>NC_060278.1:105746895-105881642 GCF_021613505.1 Equus quagga | reverse complement strand
TCACTCCTCGGCTCCCAGGGGAAGAGTAGCCTCCTGAGAGCTCTCTGGCGTGCTGGAAATGTTCTGAAACTGCACCGTGGCGATGGGCCCTCAACTTCCCAAACCACCAAAAAGGGCGCCGTAAACGGGTTACGGCTGTAAGTCTTCCTTCGACACAGCGATCAGAAGCATCTCTTTAAAGACAGTCGCCTCCTCGGAGGCGTCCCTGCCTCCCTAAGGGGACACCCGCGCCCGCCCGTCGCGTCCCCGCTTTCTGCACGGCACCTGCCACCATCTGGGAGTTCCCGTCTGCGGCCCGCGTCTTCCAGGGAGAGGACCAGCTGCCGAGGGCGGGGAGCCGCCGGGGTCCGCCCCCAACAGGCCCGCGGCCCCGTTTAACAGACCCCCGCCCGGGGAAGCGTGTGCGCGCGCGCGTGTGTGGGAGCATGTGGGCGCGTGTGCAACGAGCACTCGGCGGAGGAGACAGAACAAAGAGACTCAGCTCGGGGAGCGGCGAGAGCACCGCAGGCAGTCGAGCAGCCGCCGGGGAGAGGCCCAGGGACGCCCCGCGTACAACGGTCGGGCGGGCCCCTCCGAGGAGCAGCCGGCGCGTAGCGGGGAGGGCCCAGCCGGCAGACGCCGCCACCGGCTCCCCGACCCTCCCGGGCCTCAGCTTCCCCACAAGGCAAACGCCGGCTCAGACCCGGGGTGCCCCGACGGCCCTTCCCGCCCTCGCGTCTCCCGGGGCTGTGTCGGTCGCCCGCTCGCGCCAGCGCCTCGCCGCGGGAGACCGGGCCCGGGACCGGCCCGGGCGCGCCATGGCGGCGGCCCCGAGCGCAGGCGGCACGGGCCTACCTGGGCGTCGCGCTGCAGCGGGAGGGGCGCGGAAGGCTGCGAGCCCGCTGCGGCGCGGGGGCGGCGAGGGCGAAGCGCAACCAAGGCTCCCGAGAGCCCGGGTCTCCTCACGCCGGCGGAGGAAACGGCCCAATTACCGCGAGACACGGCGCATGCGCCCCCTAGCCACTTCCGGTGCCACCCGGAAGTCCGGGAAAGCAGAAAAGGCTCTTCCTCCAGGGAGGTGATGGCACATGCGCAGAAACGCTATTGAGGCCGAGGAGAACTCCTTGTGCCAGCAGTTTGCGGATTGGTCGAAAGCTGATGTAGCCGACGCTAGCGGGCGCAGGAGCGCTTTAATAAATCTGCCGTCCTGACTAGTGGAGGGTAGTTAGTATTTTCTCGTGTGAATTAAAAATCTAGTAGAATTCTGAGGCTGCCAATTCAAGTCCAAGGCCATCCGCCGAGAAGCTGATAGGTCGCTGCCTGGGTTCCTGTCCTAGCATCTCTGTTTGCCGCCTCGGGTATCCTGAGCCATCGGGGCTTTTGGACCTCTTTCCAGCTGTGAGATAGGGATAACGATGCCTAAGTTCCGGGGCTGTTTCTTCATTAGGTTCGAGTGAAGTAAGAGACGTGAAAGGTTTTTGCTAAGTGTAAAGTTGCATAAACATGTTAAAGGGCTGTTAGGACACACGTGCCAATTCCGCATATTTCAGGTGGTTGCTTTGTTCCCCTTTTCGGATTGTCAGAAGGAAACAAAGGGCGGGGGAGGGGGATCTCCTGAGGTTGTGGTACATACGCTGGATCTTCTCCGTTACTACTCAGTGTGGTCTGCATACCAAGAGCCTTAACATCTGCAGGGGGCTTTAGGATCCGCGGAATCTAGTTATAAAATGCAAATTCAGGAGGTCCGGGATGGGCCCGGGAACCCAAATTTCTAGCAAACTGTCAGCTCGGGGTGCAGGGACCATGCACCACAGTTGAGCACGAAGGATCTAGATCAGTATTTAGAATCATTTGGGGCAGCTTTTAAAAGGCCGGCTGCCTGGGCGTCACCCTCTGATTCTGATTTGGTTGATCTGGGGTGGAACGGAGGGAATTAATATTTTTACAAAGCTCCCCAAGTGATTCTAAGATGCAGCCAAGACTGAGAACCTGCACTCTAGATAATGATAATGATAATCGCTCTTTTGAACACTAGATGATCCCTGCCCTGTAATTTCCAGAGCAGCCCTATAAGGGATTGTAATAATCATTTTATAGAAAAGGAAAGTCAGGCTGAGAGAGGAACATGAGTGTCAGACGTCACACAGCTGGGAAGCAGAAGAGGCGTGAAGTCTGTCCCGGGCCTCACTCTCCTCTCAGCGAAACCTTGGAATCACCTCTGACAAGTACCCCGGACTCAAGGACGCCTCTCCTCATTCTTTCCCAAATGGATCACCTCATACCATCTCTCTTTAAACTCTCAAAGCTCTCTGCATTTATCATATTCTGTCTCATTAAATAGTGCGTGTATCTGCCTTGTCTAGCTTCCTAGGCTTTAAACTTTGTATCTTACTCCCAGGTGTATCCTGTACAGCACTAAGCACAGAGTCTTACATATATTTGGTGTTTAATATTTGTTGAATTATATTGTTCCATGCCACAGAGTCTCCCAGAAGCCTCTATTATGACACAGATTTTTGTAGATGCTGGTTGTTCAACATACTTCAAAAAAATCTTTCTGCTGTTTAGGGATATATAATTTACAGACTGCTTTTGTATTTACCATCCATGGAACAATAGCCGCGGCAGGCACACCCCAATATAGTAATACCTAACATTCCTTGACCCTTTCTAAAGGGTGTTATTCAAACACACTTTACATGAATTCTCTCATTCCATCCTCACAATGACTCTTTAGGCTAGGTATTGTTATTGCTGTTATCCCCGTTTTACGGTTGATGAAACCAAAGCCAGGTTGTAACTTGTCCCAGCCACAGATGCAATGAGTAGAAGTGGCACTGAGATGCCAGCAGCCTGCCCCGCAAACTCTCCACCCCCACAGATGGCCGACTGCGGTGTCCCCTCACTTTTCCCCCTAGAAACAAGAAGGGTGATCAGTACAATCTGTAGCCGTGGCTATGATTACTGAGCCATAGAATAGAGGTGAAGCAATACTAAAAATAAAAAAATAATTAAACTTAAGTTTGGGTCATGGCTTTGATTCACACTGGTTTACCCTTCTGCAATTTTTCTTTTTTCAAAAATTTTTATTTTTTTATTTTTCCGTCTTCTCCCCAAAGCCCCCTAGTACATAGTTGTATATTTTAGTTGTGGGTCCTTCTGGTTGTGCTATGTGGGACGCTGCCTCAGTGTGGCCTGATGAGTGGTGCTAGGTCCACACCCAGGATCCAAACCAGTGAAACCCTGGCCCACCAAAGGGGAGTGCGAGAGAACTGAACCACTTGGCCACGGGGCCGGCCCCCACTTCTGCAATTTTTCCATAGAAGACTATTTCTAAATGACTATACAGTTTATGTTCCATTTCTAGGTGAATGGAAACTGAATGTTTATAATTTTAATATTAATTTCTATTCATTTGAAGTGATCTTTAACTTTGAAATTTTTTTCCCTTTTTTGAGGAAGACCGGCCCTCAGCTAACATCCGTGCCCATCCTCCTCTACTTTATATGCAGGATGCCTGCCACAGCATGGCTTGCAAAGCGGTGCATAGATCCACACCTGGGATCCAAACCAGTGGACCCCGGGCCGCCAAATTGAAACATGCAAATTTAACCACTGCGGCATTCGGCTGGCCCCTTTAATTCTGAAATTTTAATTGGAAAATTCCAACATGTTGTTTAAGGTTTTATAAATAGCTCCATTGCAAAGCAGCACACACGAAGTGTAGCTTTACAACGAACTGGGGCATCTGGAGCTGATGATGCAAAATGGATTTCTGTCAAGAAGTGTCCCACGCAGAAATCCTCACTGTTTCCCCCACCTCTTCTGTGGCGTCTCAGACTCTTCCACCCCAATCCTTAGAACAATGACTTGAAAATATTTCAAGGAAATGCCACCCAAAATAGTGGAAGGATTCGAGAGAACAATAGAGCTTCTGCCAGCAGAGGGCGACCTTGGCTTGTTTTTACAGGATTGCTTGCTGGGGATGCGTATCTAGAACCGTGAACAGAAGTCATGTTTATCAACACTTTGCTACAGACATTCCGTTGAAAATAATTTTTTAGCACACATGTACATGTGGCTTAGCTTTGAAAGCATACGTTCTTTTCAGCACCACTAAACAGGTGTCTACAGCAAACGGTTCAGCTGAGACACTCATTAAAGGAAGTCATAGATGGAAATCCTGGAGGGTCGTTTTGCCTATTTTGTAGAAAGTACAATATGTTTTTTCTCCCCATGAAATCGTGACTTCTGAAACCACTTAGCATCATCAGTGATGACAGTTAAATTTTCCAAAAACCTGGGGATATTATATGAGTTTTTATTTTACAAGGGTGATTATGTGCCCTTAAGGAAAAAACAAGATTCTCTGAACGTCTTTTTTTTTAAAGATTGGCACCTGAGCTAACAACTGTTGCCAATCTTTTTTTTGGTTTCTGCTTTATCTCCCCAAACCCCCCTGTACATAGTTGCATATCTTAGTTGCAGATCCTTCTAGTTATGGGATGTGGGACGCCGCCTCAACGTGGCCTGATGAGCGGTGCCATGGCCGCGCCCAGGATCCAAACCCTGGGCCGCCGCTGCGGAGCACGCGGACTTAACCACTCAGCCACAGAGCTGGCCCTGCTGAACATCTTTTTGTTGCACCAGTTTTTAGTCACTTTAATTATAAACAGACTCCAATCCAAATGTTCTTTCTTGACTAAAATTATGGAAATATTCAAAATAAATACGTTAGATGATGGCAGAGGGGATATCTGTTGTTAGTTGCCATTTTGAATAGCTTCCTATGTCACAGTAATCCTTTTTAGGAACAAATCTTAAGAATTAGAATTCTAGATGATTCCCAAATAGCTACTAACATTGGTTTTTCATCTGTGTCTAATAAAGAAAGGCAGCAAAGCCAAACTACAGTGTATTTTGCTCTCCTCTCATTTTCATTTCCTAAATCACTGAAAATTATTTTAAGTAAATTTCCAGTTGTAAACTTGAGATCAATTTAATTATCCAAACTGAATGTATCTAGAAGCCTCTTTCAGTTTTTTTTTTTCAAATTTTAATGACTATTGTAGATTCTTCATTCCTTCCCATTTTGACAGTATATCCTAATCCAGACATTTTGTGGCTTTACCATGTTTTTCTAAGTCAGTAATTTTCTTCTTTACAAAGCTTGTCAAAGTTCAATGATATTGTTAGATGTTAAGGGAGGAAGTATGGTATAAATTCAAAGAAAAACTTGTGATTTATAAAAACGTTTTTAGAATTTTTGATAATCTCAGAAGTCAGTCAAATGAACAGTGTACCAGAATGGTCTCAAAATGAAATGTTTGGTTCTCACGTGACCAGGGAATATAACTTAATTGTTGACGTCACAGTCTTGTCATCAGGGGGCCTTGATCTGACACCTAGTCAGCAATAAGAACTGTAGACCTTTCCAGAGCAGCATGCACACCCGGCCACATGTGAAGCACTTTACATGTTCCAGTGCCGTGGTTAAAGCATGAGCTTTGGAGCCAGACTCTCTGGGTTTAAGTTCCAGCTCCACTACTTAGTAGTTATGTGACCTTGGGAAAGTTACTTAACCTCTCTGTTCCTTTGTTGTCTCACCTGTAAAAAAGGGGATGATAAGAAAAGTACCTAGCTCATAGGGTTTCTGTGAAGATGACATTAACGTTTGTAAAGCATCTAGAAAAATACCTGTGCATAATAAGTGCTATATAAGTGTTTTCTTTCATTATTATATTACCTTATTTAGTACTTACTAGAACCTCTCCAGTGAGGCTAGCTTTGCAAGTGCACAACCTGTGGGTCACACAGGCCCCATGCTAAGAAGGGCCCTGTGCTTTGTTTCATTATCTGCTGCTGTCGTCTTGAAATTCTTAATAACTTTTGAACAAGGGACCCTACACTTACATTTTGCAATGGCCCGCGCATTTTCCATAGCTGGTCCTGCCCTTGAGGTAGACAGTATTATCCCCATTCTGCCATGTTCTGTGCATGGAGCTTCAGACAAGAAGCATCCTGAGAGTTCTCGCCTATAAACTACAGGTGTAATTAATGACTTGCAAGGTTCTTGGGAGGGTGAATAAGATAATGTGTAAGGAGTGATTGGCACATATAAGTTCTCAGAAATGGTTATCTATTACTAACATTTATCTTGACAAAATAACTAACCCAGCATTTCTTTTTTTTTTTTTAAGGATTGGCCCTGAGCTAACATCTGCTGCCAATCTTTTTTTTCTTCTTCTCCCCAAAGCCCCCCAGCACATAGTTGTATATTCTAGTTGTAGGTCCTTCTAGTTCTGCTATGTGGGATGCTGCCTCAGCATGGCTTGATGGGCGGTATCATGTCCACACCCAGGATCCGAACTGTGAAACCCTGGGCCACCAAAGTGGAGTGCATGGCCTTAACCACTTGGCCACGGGGCTGGCCCCTAACCCAGCATTTCTGTACTTGTCCTATATATATTCTTGCTTACAATTACAAGAAACTTTTCAGTGTAGTCAAAAGTTTACTGAAAGTACAGAATAAAATCATAAACATCTCTGGATGACGTAAGATAGCTTTATGAGGGGAAAAGATCACACCTTTACTCTTAAAGAAGGACCTCACTAAAATCTGTGGCTTCTGTATATCTTAAAACTGAAAAAATTCTTTGTTCTATAAACCTAGACTAGAGAAGAATTCAGGTGACTTGAACTTGGGTGAGAACTGATAAAACACTGGAGAAACTTTTCAAATAAATATATTATTAATAAAAAGTAGGGGAGTGATGTCAGCATCATGGTGGAGTGTACTTGCCCCGGACTCTCTCCCCTCCAACATACAACAAAAAGGGGCAACCATACTCCAACAGAAGATAATCTAACAACACAAAAACCTCGGAGAGACACACAGCCGCACAATGGAGGGCGGAGAGGCTGGAACCCCCTTGGAGGAGCTGGAACAGGGTAAGAGAGAGCTTCCCTCCCCTAAAGACTGGGATCACTGCAGCAGGAGGCTCTGTGAGGGAAGGAGCCGTGGAGGGGTCATGCATCCGTGGGATCACCCAGGATGCCCTAGGGCCCTTGCAGCCTAGAGGGAAGCCCTCTAATGGGGCGAAAGCTTTGGCACGGGGCGGGGGGAACTCATCAAGCCAAGACCCCAGGAGACCAGCTAGCGAGAGCTGATGGAGAAATCCCATAGAAAGCGTCCCTCCCCCACCTGCCTGGTGCCATCTCGGCTGAGGGCAGAGGGCTCAGAATATGTGGCTCTCGACCCCCACCCAATGGCGATAGGCTGTAACTGCAACCAAATAATATCAGAATGGGAAACATCTGTCCTTCCAGCTGCAGACACTTCATCAAATCTCCAGACCAGAAAGAAAACGACAAGCACCCAGAATTCAGTCCTGGGGATGCAGAAATAAGTAAACTGAATGACAATGAACTCAAAATAGCTATCATCAAAAAACTCAACAAGGTAAAAGAGAATATAGAGAAACAATTCAACGAGCTCAGGAGCTACTTCACAAACGAGATTGAAACTACAAAGAAGAATCAGTCAGAAATACTAGAGAGGAAAGACACAAGGGAAGAGATAAAATAAAATATGGATTCCCTGATCGCTCGAGTGGACACCATAGAGGAGCAAATCAGCATAATCGAAGATAGACATGTTGAAGTGCTCCAGACAGAGGAGAGAGAACTAAGACGTAAAATAAATGGAGAACGTCTTCAAGAAATATCCGACTCAAAGAGGAAATGCAACAGAAGAATTACAGGTATTCAAGAAGATGAAGAGAAGGAGAAGAGCAGAAAGAGTGTTCAAAGAAATAATAGCAGAGAACTTCCAAAATCTAGGGAAAGAGAGGTAAATATGCATGGAAGAAGCTTCCAGATCTCTAGATTTGTCAATGTAAAAAGACCTACTGCAAGGCATATAGTAGTAAAAATGGCAAAAATGAATGACAAAGAAAGAATAGTAAGGACAGCAAGGCAGAAGAAAATAACCTACAAAGGAACCCCTATCAGACTTTCAGCAGATTTCTCTGCAGAAACCTTACAAGCTAGAAGAGAATGGAATGACATATTCAAAACTTTAAAAGTCAAGAATCTTCAGCCAAGAATACTGTATCCAGCAAAAATATCCTTCAGATATGAAGGAGAAATTAAATCTTTCTCAAACAAAAGCTAAGGGACTTCATAGCCACAAGACTACCCCCCCCCAAGAAATCCTCAAGAAGGCCCTCATACCTGAAAAAATTAAAAAAGGGAGAAGGGGGTCACAAAACACAGAGTAGGGAGATAAACAGGTAGACAGAATCAGAACAGGATATAGTTGAATAGCAAATATTCAACTATAGCATTAGGCTAAAGGGAAGGAAAACACCAAAAACAAAAACAATCTCGTCACTTTAATCACAAACTCACAACACAAGTTGGAATAAGATATGAGAAAAACAACTTAGGAGGGGAGGAGGAAAGGGACTGAATGGGTTTAGACTAAGGAAATAAGAGGCCATCAGAAAATGGACTATCTTACACACAAGATTCTGAATACAAACCTCAGGGTAACCATTAAACAAAAAAACAGAACAGAGACACAAAAAATAAATAAGGAAACAACAAAGAAACACATCATAAAAAACTACGTAATTCAATGGGTAGACCAAAACACACAGGATGAGAAACAAAGGAAATGCAGGAAAACTGGAAAATGAGTGATATAATGACAGCATTAAGCCCTCATACATCAATAATCACCCTAAATGTAAATGGACTGAATTCTCCAATACCAAGACACAGAGTGGTGAGATGGATTAAAGAACAAGACTCAACAATTTGCTGCCTCCAGGAAACAGACCTCAGCTCCAATGACAAACAGAGGCTCAGAGTGAAGGGGTGGAAGACGATACTCCAAGCTAATGGCAAACAAAAGAAAGCAGGTGTCACAAACTTATATCAGACGAAGTAGACTTCAAGATAAGACAGGTAAAGAGAGACAAAGAGGGGCAGTGTATAATGATCAAAGGGACACTCCAACAAAAGAAATAACACATAAATATCTATGCACCCAAGACAAGAGCACTAAAGTTCATAAAGCAACTATTAACAGAACTAAAAGGAGATATTAAAAATAACACAATAATAGTAGGGGACCTCAACTCCCCACTCATATCAATGGATAGATCATCCAGACAGAAAATTAACAAGGAAGCAGTGGAATTCAATGAAAAGCTAAACCAGTTGGACTTCATAGACATATATAGAACACTCCATCCAAAAACAGCAGCATACACATTTTTCTCAAGTGCGCATGGAACATTCTCAAAGATAGACCATATGTTGGGAAACAAGGCAAACCTCAATACATTTAAAAAAATTGAAATAATAACATGCATCTTTTCTGATCATAAGGCTATAAAGTTAGAAATTAATTACAAGAAAAAAGCTGAGAAATGGACAAAGATATGGAGACTAAACAACATGCTATTGAACAAGCAATGGATCATTGAAGAAATTAAAGGAGAAATAAAAAATATCTGGAGACAAATGAAAATGATAACATACCATACCAACTCATATGAGATGCAGCAAAGGCCATATTAAGAGGTAAATTCATCACAATACAGGCATACCTTAGCAAACAAGAAAAAAACCAAATAAGCAATCTCAAATTATACCTAACTGAATTAGAAAAAGAAGAACAAACAAAGCCCAAAGTCACCAGAAGGAGAGAAATAATAAAAATCAGAGCAGAAATAAATGCTATTGAAACAAAAAAAAGCCAGTAGAAAGGATCAATGAAACAAAGAGCTGGTTCTTTGAGAAGATAAATAAAATTGACAAACCCCTAGCCAGGCTTACAAAGAAAAAAAGAGAGAAAGCTCAAATAAACAAAATCAGAAATGAAAGAGGAGAAATAACAACAGACTTCATGGAAATACAACGGATTATAAGAGAATACTACAAAAAACTATATGCCAGCAAAACAGATAACCTAGAGGAAATGGATAAATTCTTAGACTCTTACAACCTCCCAAAGCTGAGTCAAGAAGAAACAGACAATCTAAATAGACCAATCACAAGGAAAGAGATTGAAACAGCAATCAAAAGCATCCCAAAGAATAAAACCCCAGGACCAGATGGCTTTCCTGGGGAATTCTACCAAACTTTCAGAGAGGATTTAATACCTATTCTTCTCAAGCTATTCCAAAAAATTAGGAAGATGGATCACTTCCCAACACATTCTATGAGGCCAACATCATTCTGATACCAGAGCCTGACAAGGACAGCATGAAAAAGGAGAACTACAGGCCAATATCGCTGATGAACATAGATGTAAAAATCCTCAACAAAACTTTGGCAAACGGAATTCAGCAATTCATCAAAAGGATCATAACTCACGATCAAGTGGGATTCATACCAGGGACACAGGGATGGTTCAACATCTGAAAATCAGTCAATGTGATATACCACATCAACAAATTGAGGAATAAAAACCACATGATCATCTCAATAGATGCAGAGAAAGCATTTGACAAGATCCAACAGCCATTTGTGATAAAAACTCTTAAGAAAATGGGGATCGAAGGAAATTACCTCAACATAATAAAGCCATATATGACAAACCCATGGCCAACATCACACTCAGTGGGCAAAAACTGAGTGCCATCCCCCTGAGAACAGGAACGAGACAAGGATGTGTACTATCACCACTCTTAGTCAACATAGTACTGGAGGTTTTGGCCAGAGAAATTAGGCAAGAGAAAGGAATAAGAGGAATCCAAATAGGGAGTGAAGAAGAGAAACTCTTGCTGTTTGCAGATGACATGATCTTATATATAGAAAAGCCCCAAAAATCCATCACAAAACTAATAGAAATAGTTAACAACTATGGTAAGGTTGCAGGGTACAGAATCAACTTACAAAAATCAGTTTTTCTATACTCCTATAACGAACTTACAGAAAGAGAACTCAAGAATATGATTCCATTTGCAATCTTAACTAAAAAAATTAAGTACCTAGGAATAAATTTAACCATGGAGGTGAAGGCCTTATACGATGAAAACTATAAGACATTACTGAAAGAAGCTGATAATGACATAAAGAGATTCCTTGCTCATGGATTGAAGAATAAACATAGTTAAGATGTCCATACTACCCAAAGCAATCTACAGATTCAATGCAATCGCAATCAGAATCCCAATGACATTCTTCACGGAAATAGAATAAAGAATTCTAAAATTCATATGGAGGAAACAAAGACCCCGAATTGCTAAGGCAATCCTGAGAAAAAAGATCAAAGCTGGAGGTATCACAATCCCTGACTTCAAAATGTACTACAAAGCCATAGAGATCAAAACAGCATGGTATTGATACAAAAACAGGCACACAGACCAATGGAACAGAACTGAAAGCCCAGAAATAAAACTGCACATTTATGGACAGCTAATCTTCAACAAAGGTGCCAAGAACATACAATGGAGAAAAGATAGTCTCCTGAATAAATGGTGCTGGGAAAACTGGACAGCCACATGCAAAAGAATGAAGGTAGACCACTATCTCATACCATACACAAAAATAAACTCAAAATGGATCAAAGACTTGAAGATATGTCCTGAAACTATAAAACTCCTGGGAGATAATATCAGTAGTACACTCTTTTGACATTGAACTAAAAAGGATCTTTTCAAATACCATGTCCTCTCAGACAAGGGAAACAAAAGAAAAAATAAACAAGTGGGAATCCATCAGACTAAAGAGCTTCTGGAAGGCAAAAGAAACTAGGATCAAAACAAAGAGACAACCCACCAATTGGGAGAAAATATTTGCAAATCAGATATCTGACAAGGGGTTAATCTCCATAATATATAAGCAACTCACACAATTGAACAATTGAAAAAAACCCAACTCAATCAAAAAATGGGCAGATGATATGAACAGACATTTTTCCAAAGAAGATATACAGATGGCCAACAAACACATGAAAAGATGTTCAACATCACTAATCATCAGGGAAATGCAAATCAAAACTACAGTAAGATACCACCTTATGCCTGTTAAAATGGCTATAATCACTAAGACTAAAAATAACAAATGTTGGAGAGGGTCTGGAGAGAAGGGAACCCTCATACACTGCTGGTGGGAATGCAAACTGGTGCAGCCACTATGGAAAACAGTATGAAGGTTCCTCAAAAAACTAAAAATAGAACCACCGTATGACCCAGCCATCCCACTACTGGGTATCTACCCAAACAACTTGAAATCAACAATCCAAAGTAACATATGCACCTCTATGTTCACTGCAGCACTATTCACAATAGCCGAGACATGGAAACAATCTGAGTGCCCACCCACTGACGACTGCACAAAGAAGATGTGGTGTATACACAATGGAATACTACTCAGCAGGAAAAAAAGACAAATTCATCCCATTTGCACTAACATGGAAGGACCTGGATGGAATTATGCTAAGCGAAATAAGCCAGACTCAGAAAGACAAACACCAGATGATTTCACTCATATGTGGAATATAAACAAACACATGGACAAAGAAAACAGTTCAGTGATTACTGGGGGGTGGGGGATAGACACCGGGGGTGAAGGGGAGCACTTATGTAGTGACAGTCAAGAAATAATGTACAACTGAAATCTCACATTGATGTAAGCTATTATGAACTCAATAAAAAAATAAATTAAAAAAAATAAAAAGTAGGCTCAAAAACAAAATGAAAGTGCTGAAGACTACATCAACCCAAATATTTATTCATAATAAACTTCACTAATTTCACAAGTGAATGACCCGGGTGTGAGCCCGACACTGTGAAGGCGAAGGAAAATGTAACTAAGAAGAAATGGCGGGACACTAGAGTTCACGTGCAACCTCTCACATTTAGGTTATTATTATCTTTATTACTAATAAGATACTTCATGCCTTAACATTAGTTGTATTGTAGAAAGTAAATAAAATATTTCTGTAGACTTTGATGATATGCATAAAATATTTTTTCAAATAAAATTTAGAAGTCAAAATAATATAAATTCTTCTATAATTTACTTTAGAACACATAAGACAGAAATCAATCTCTACAGAGACAGATAAAATAAAGCCTTCTAAAGACAATCAGAGTACAGCATTTGTTTCGACAAAAAATATAAGTAATGGATAATTATTTTACCTCTGTAGAGTTAAGAATATATGTTCTTTCCAACACAGTATCTACCTCTGAAAACAAAACCAATGAAAAACTTTCTGCAATCACAAGATATATTCTGATAAATTTTTATATCCATCCTCCAAATTTTAATTTGTTAGGTAAGTACACCCTGGAAAGATAATCTGATGATAGGAAGGTCAAAGCTTGAATTTCTGCCTTCATTTTAGAGTCGGCCATGATTTCCATCTGTCAATAAAAGCAAAATGCAGTCATACCAGAGTCTTTTGCTACAGTCTTGTCAACTCAAACTAGTAAATCTATACTTGTTTTATTCTCTAAAACCATGGGCAATAGCCATTAAGTCAACCAGAATATTCTAGAGCTGCTACAGCTAAAAATATCAGGAGAATGCTCAGTGTGGGTGCCTTCGATAACTAGGAATGGTCTGAGGTCTTTATAATTTCTGTCTCCTCTTTTCCCCCCATAAATTATGATACAACCACAGACAATGGGTATATAAGGATGAGGATAAAAATAGATTAGCTCCATCCAGCTGATCTTATCTATTAGCATTCATAATTCAGTGTTTCAGCAACCAATTGCTGTCAAACAACCCCCACGCTCCTTGCTGGTTATACAAAATTCCAAGGAGGATATTTTCAAAATGTTACTTGAACAGCCACTAGTAAAGTAAAAGGTGATAAAGCACACAACACTTGAACTTTAAAAAGTAGTATACTTCTCTTCTCCAAAATGGTTGGCAAGTGACATAAGGTCTTTTCAGGATACTGTCAAGTTTCATTTGGTCCCGTTTTGTCAATGGAATTAAAGCATCTTTAGGTATGTTTAATCTGGGAAAAAAATAGATGAAAAAAATCAGTAAAACAAAGTGCTTCTATAACTTGCAGGTCATATATATGTCATTTGTATTTATTGTGCTATTTCAAGAAACTCAGAAAGAACAGATAAGAAAATTAGTACATAATGTACTACTGAAATTTCACAAGATTGTAACCTACCGTTAACTCAATAGAAAAAAAAAAGTAGTATAGATCCACCTTTTTTTTAAAGATTGGCACCTGAGTTAACAGTTGTTGCCAATCTTCTTTTTTTTTTTTCTCCTTCTCCCCAAAGGCCTCCAGTACATAGCTGTATATTCTAGTTGTAGGTCCTTCTGGTTGTGCCATGTGGGACGCCACCTCAGCATGGCCTGATGAGTGGTGCCATGTCCAAGCCCAGGATCAGAACTGGAGAAACCCTGGGCCGCTGAAGCAGAGTGCACGAACTTAACCACTCAGCCACGGGGATGACCCCCAGATCCACCTTTTAAATCCAGAATTTTGAGAATCTATCCCAGAACAGCAAGTGTTCAAGTTCATAGTGGAAATCTGTTCTAAGGTGTTGTTTCCCTTCATGTCACACTAACAGGATGATGACAAGGAGGCTGACATTGGTTATAAAACAAATGCCAACAGCCCAACATCATGTATATCGACACCGAGGCAGCTCCCAGAGCTCCAGTCCTGAAGCCATGAGTGCTGATATGCATGGCCAGCAGCGAGATTCACTGTGAGATTTTAGGTTCCCGAGTCCTTAACTCTGTAATTCATTGAGAATTTTCTGGGCCTTGGAAGTTAGTCTATCACTTACGCACACAAGCATGCACACACATCCCTATCTAGTTTTAAATTTTTAAAAAGTAGATTGTAATTTTATCTTGGTATACTTTAAAAACAGAAAATGAGAAGTCCAGGATTTATGGCATGGACTACTTTTTGAAGTCACAAATCCCAGATTTCCCAGTAAAGCTCCAGTTTCAAGTAGTCTTTTTCAATGTCCCCATAATTATGACCACTTGCCAGTGGCAGCTCCTAGACAGGGTGAGAATTTGATTGAAAGGGAGGCCCAGAGGATTTCCCTTGGAGCTGTGTTTGTGTGGCTGCCGCAGTGTTTCTCTTTGATTGTACATTGATTTGGAGAGGGTTTTGCGGGCACTGACGGAATTTATGAGATGCAGCTAGAGTTTCTGCAGGCCCCCACCTTAACAATTACCAGATCACGTGTCCTGAATTTGTGTTAGAAATGATCATCACACAAATAGATCACCCCTAAGGGACTCTGACCATGACAGATACACTAAAATGAAGAAAACTTCGATTCACTAGAGTGTAAATATTCAGAAATCAGAAACTGAATGTTTTCCTTTGTGTCCTCATTTTGTAAGAAGTGGCGGTCACCCAAAACTCATCCCCTATTTAGGAAACAAGCACTTGTTAGCACGCTCACTGCTTGAAGAAACCCAATGAACATGTTTAAGGTCATTCTCACTGGCCAATTAAAACAAAAATAAAACATTTTTAAATATCACATTAGCAACATTAGCAGAGATGAAGAAAAGTGATAATGTCCTGTGCTGAGGGACACATGGGCTCTTACTCTGCAGGGAAAGCAAAATAATTAGCCTATCCAGAGGGCAGTCGAGGACTTAAAAATGTGCACACCCTTTGACCCAGAAATTCTGGGAGCTCAGCCTACAGGACTAGCTAGAGCCGTGGGCAAAGACTGAATTACAGGGCCCGTCGCAGCGCTGCCTACCAGGAGAGATCTGGGAACCGCCCAAATGACCAACTTTGAGGGGTTGGTGGAATAAACACTGTACATCCGGAATTCCAACTCAGCAATAGGAGTCATTAAAATGAGGTCGCAGAAGAGAAATGTATTTATTGATATGGAAAAGTGGTCACATCGTGCCGTGTGAGAAACGGAGATTACAAAATAACACGAGAACGTGACCCCATTTTTGCGAAAAAAGTTACAGCGAGGCAGAGAAAATAACCCACAGGGGTAAAGTGGTTCACCTGTAGGTGCTTTTTTATCTTGTTCTTTAATATTTTTTTCTATAATGAACATATATAGTAAATTTGCCAACCTTTAGGTTCCCAGACTTTAAGTAGTGTTAAAATGAGATTTTTTTATGAAATTAAAATTTTAAATCTATAATAAAATTGATTCCTATGGCAAATGTTATTGTCAATGATTATCATTTAATTGGAATCAACATCTTACACTTTCTAAGTGTAAAGAAATTTACAAAATACTTTAACATTAAAAGTAAAACAAAAAACATTTTCTAGCTAGCAGAAGTTCAATTAACCAAATTCTTTTGTTCAGTGTTTCAGTAGTGGCAACAGAAACACTGATGCATTTAATTCATAATTATGTAATCCTGAGTCGCAGTGAACAATACCCATAAGGAGCCTCAGGAGCGTTCCCTCATAACGTAACGACTGTTTAGCTTATTGTTACACAGGACAGAGAGTCATCATTTCACATATCCCGGCTCTATTAAACCGTCCAACCTTTTAATGTCAGAAGGGAGGAGCCCAAGCCATCTAATAGCCGGAACTGTGAGATTATGGGCTTCAAAAGACATGGACTGGAACAAAGAGCAAAAGTAGATTAGGTGAGACTAAATGGCAGAGAACTAGCATACTTGGTTTGCAGCCAAATTTTTTACTTATTAAGAAGGACAAATACTAAAGACTTCACTCCCCCAGAGCCCACAGAATAAGAAAATCACCCAGAGCTTCACTAAGCTGGACTTTCAGTGAAGGCTTTAAAACCACTCTACAGTATTGCTCTGTTGGTTTTCTATAAAGTAAAACTACAAATGAACCCGTCTGGCCTGCACTTATTATTGTGTGTGATTCCATATCTTAACACCTTGCTCCACCATCCCTTTCACCTGCTGTAAACATACACATCAGGGACACTCAAGGTGTCTACCAGTGGTTCCCAAACTTTACCCCTTGGGGCCCAGCCGTAGGGATTCAGATTCACAGGTCCACATGGGGACCGAGATGTGGATGTCTAACAAGCTCCCCGGTGATGCTGAGGCTCACGGTCCCGGACTGCACTTTGAGAACCACTCATGTACGGCAGTTGCAGACTCTGGTGGTCTTTTCATTTCTCTCGTGGTGGGAGAAAAGGGAACTGGCAAAGTCAGAAGTCAAGGCTATACAGCATGTTCAGAGCATATCTGGCGATCAGACAATGTTGTCACCCCACAGCCCCGCAGTTACGTGGGCAGCAGGGAGAGTGGAGGATAACAATGCCTCGTGCCCACAGCTAACCCCACTCTGTCACCTGCGGTCACACTGGTCACACCGGGAGCTGGAATCACAGCTACTGAACCAGGCAGGCCTAGGCTAGGGCAGTAGCTCCACTGGTATCTCTGAGGGCCCTCAGATTCCCAGGGGCTCACAAGTAAATGCAGAAATCACCCCAATGAATATAAAATACCTCAACAGTGGGAAAAAGAAAAGTGCTTTTCCATACTTACCATAGATCCATACTTATAAATACACATTATTTCTATGCCTGTTAAAAAGAAAGTTACTGTCAAAATTAGCCTTCTTGTATCTTACAGGTTAGATAAATTGCATTCTCAAATTATATCTAACATCTGCAATTTTATCTTCGTAGGCATTACCAGAGAAAAATTTATGGTTCAGCTTAATATGGCAAAAAGAACGATAAACTGCCTCAAAGAATTAGTCATTAATTTTAATCTAAAATCATCCTCTTTAAAAATATTTTAGGAGAGTGTTCTAAGAGCAGAAAAACACAACTACAAATATGATTTAATTATGACTATTGTTTCAAACAGTCCCACGATAAATTACCATGTGGATCAGCGTCTACCAGAGTGAAAATAGGAACGTGAAACACATCCCACAGCTTCTTGACTAGAAGTCTTGTGTTCAGATCAGGTACTCCCTTTCCCTGAAAACATAATTGAAATGACGCATTTTAATTCCAGTACAGTGAAATCGATAAAACTATATCCTTACTTACTAATAATTTAAAAGCTGGATTCCCTCACCTTAAGTTTCAGGTGGTAGAAGACTGGCACTGACTGTGGAAAAAACTGTACAATACATACAACAGGGCGAAAAAGCCCACATCCATTCATAAATCTGACTCCGTTTTCCCAGTCCTAGGATATATTTCAGCAGAAACGGAAATAATGAAAATTCTACCTAGGAAAAGATGTCCACTGCAGTGTTACTTCAAATGACACAAACTCCTGTAAATAGCCAAAATATCTGACAACAGACACAGGGAGGGGCAGCACAGCACGGCGGTGATATGTACCAGCTGCGGGGCAGACGGCCCGGGCAGAATCTCGGCTCTGCCCCGTCTCAGCAGCACGAACCGGAACGAGTCACAAACCTCTTGGTGGCTCAGGGCTCGTATCACCTTATCAGGCTGTTATAGGAAGTAAATTATTTAATAGTCATAAAGCACTTAGCGGAGTGCCTGGTTTAAATTTGGGATTCTATAAACCCAAGTGGCAGGACAATATTATGACGTCATTAAAAGAATAATTATGTAGAAAAGTAATTTAAAGAGCATTACAATACTGTTAAGAGAGAAAAGCAGAAAATCCAGTGAAACATGGAGCAGAGAAGGAAGCAGGCAGAAATTAAGAATGGGTTTTTCTTTTCCTTTTTTTTCTTGAGGAAGATTAGCCCTGAGCTAATATCTGCCACCAATCCTCCTCTTTTTACTTAGCAAGTCTGGCCCTGAGCTAACATCCATGTCCGTCTTCCTCTATTTTATATGTGGGATGCCTACCACAACATGGCTTGCCAAGCGGTGCCATGTCTGCACCCGGGATCCAAACCGGTGAACCCTGGGCAGCCACAGCGGAATGTGTGCACTTAACCATTGCGCCACCAGGCCGGCCCAAGAATGGGGTTTTTATCACATAGCTCTGGGTTTGAATTCCCTCCCTGCCAATCATTAGTGGGTGATACTGTGCCAGTTTCTTAGTCTTGTTAGGCTGTGGCTTTATTTATAAAATTGGGATAAACGTGCCCGTCACACAGAGTTAGGGCACTATGGCAATGCTATCGTCTCAAATCCATATTTCTTTTTTTTTTTCAAAGATTGGCACCTGAGCTAACAACTGTTGCCAATCTTCTTTTTTTTTTTTTTTTCCTGTTTTTTTCTCCCCCAACTCCCCCAGTGCATAGTTGTATATTTTAGTTGTGGGTCCTTCCTGCTACTTGTCCTGTAGCTATCAATGGTGACACTGTGGTAGGTTCCACACACTGGAGTCATTTTGACTCATTCCTCATATCCCGTGGTCACCAAGTCCTTTCGAATTGACCTTGGCAATATCCTTTGTTTCAGTTCTTTCTCCTTAGTCATCCCTCTTTCATCCTCACAGCAAGATCACCACCTGACAGCCTGCTGACAGGCCCCTGACTCCAGTGAGCCCCCTCGCTCTAACGAGGACGCTGCCACACTAACCCTTGCCAGTTCCTTTGTCACTAGTCCAAACACTTCTGTTAAGTGCCTGACATTTCTGCACTAAGTCGGGATGCCTCCCTGGGAGTGGCCAGGCCTTCCAAGGCTCCGTACAGGTGCCGGACACCCCACCTCCTCTCCAGGGCCGCCCTCCTCACTGCTTCCACAAACATGCCTCACAAGCATCTACTTATTGCTAATCTAATAAGCCCGAAGAATTTTAAGTAGATGAGCTCTTTTTCCTTCAAAGAACTAGGTTTTTATCCGGATCTATAAAAGCAGAAGGCCGGGATGGGGGAAGGGAACCTGACACATTCTGTTATTCTGTCAGCATTCCCCGACTCACACCGCAAGCTTCCTCTATCCCCACTCTTTCTGTCCTGCTCCAGCAGATGTCGTCCACCACCCAGTTTCAGGAACTCAGCCCACATCACCCTGCAGTGGGCAGCTTACTCCCCTTTGCTAACCAACGCCTGTATCTCCCCATGTGTTATCTCGACATATGCTTCTGTGTTCTTTGCTATTCTTTGCACATTATGTGAAAAAAAAAAAGAGCAGGGTGGCCGGCCCCATGGCCAAGTTGTTAAAGTTCCATGCACTCCACTTTGGTGGCCCATTTTTGCAGGTTTGGATCCTGGATGCCAACCTACTCCTCTCATCAGCCATGTTGTGGAGCTGACCCACATGCAAAATATAGAGGAAGAGTGGCACAGATGTCAGCTCAGGGCTAATCTTCCTCACCAAAAAAAAAGCAGGTTCCTTTTGACTGAATTAATGCTATTACCCTGGTACACAAACTCGTGTGAGGAAGAACCAGGAGCAGCTCTTGTTCACCCAACCCCGTCCAAAGCCCCCAGCGTGACCACGTTAAAGTTGAGACAAGCAGCCCCAGCGGGAATGGTGTGAGGGTGACCCAGAGCCCCCGTAACCTCGCTGTGGTTCTGGAAAGTCACTGGTATTTAAGAAGCAAGAGCATCATCACGATTTTAGTCAGATTTGAGGACGTTTACATGAACACCTTAGAAATTCTTGTTCTGCAACCCCGAACATCACGTTGAGAACAGAACGCTCAGCAAGCCGTAAAGATGATGTTACGATCCCCTCTTACCAGTCAGCAGAGAAGTACGTGAGTCTTGGAACTACAGTAGAGCAGGTCACATACCGTGACGATGACGCACGGAGACATCCTGCTGCAGAAGTTGTCGTCCAGGAGTCGCTGAAATGTCGCATCTTTTTCCACGATTAATAGAAATTTCGCATCTG
Organism: Equus quagga; assembly: GCF_021613505.1. Taxonomy (NCBI): domain Eukaryota; kingdom Metazoa; phylum Chordata; class Mammalia; order Perissodactyla; family Equidae; genus Equus; species Equus quagga. Next base: position 105,860,940 of record NC_060278.1, on the reverse strand, counting down.
TGATTAAATCTGTGAAGTTAAGGCTGATAAATTGAAAGCAAAAGTATTTCAGTTTAACCACCAACTAAATAATGTTTCCGTATAGGTCAATTCAAAAACAGCTATAGAGTATTTCCATTTTCACCCTCAAATATATAAACAGATATCTATTCATATATTTAGATATCTGTCTTTCCTACCAGATAGTAAGCTCCTAAAAGAATTCTAAAGAAGGGACTGCGATGTCTTCATCTTGACCACTATATGGTCTCACTTGTTCATTACATGTTATGAAAGCTTGGTTTACCAAAATAATGAATGAACATCCTAGAAGGTTAAATAGTTTTCCCACTCAAAGGATACTCCAAATTCCTTGGATATTAGATGGTACAGCAACAGCCTAAGGTAACAAACAATACAGTTTTCATTTTAAATAAGAAGTATAACCACATTTAAAAATGTATCACAAAAATCCTATATTTTCATTTTTCTTTGAATATACCAGTTATCAGAGGTTTATCCTCCCTAAGAGAACAGTAGGAAACAGATTGACTCCTCAGTCAGACAACAGACACTTGACCCAAACTACTGCCCAGCAGGTGGGAATTTCTTGGAAACTTTGTAGATAATGCGGTTTAAAAAGCAGAAACTGATGAAGGAGAGACTCCCTTATGAAGGAGCTCACAGGCATCATTGTGCCCCTTTCCAAACCGCTGCCTAGTTTAATCCTGTCAGCTTTCTACTGCTAAAGCCTAGCAAATAGTCCAATAGTAAACATAAGAATTTCGGGGCCAGGAAATGTTATGAAGATTATACAAATCTCTATGCTAAAATGGTCAAGCCACACTCTACCCGAAATCAACAGCGTTTTAAGAAAGAATGTGCATGTTTGTTTATTTCAATATGACGTTTGACAACTGGCATATTTTGAACTTATGTAATGTGCAACCCCACAGCGCACACACCTATTCATCCTGCAGTTTTATTTTAAAATCTTAAGCTCCAAACTACTTGACAAAGCAGGAAATAAAATACATTTCAAAAACAAAGAATCTAAAAGAGAGTTAAAGCATGTGAAAACATTAATGCTTACTGTTGTACAGCTGCAATACACTTTGGTGCCATCTTCCTCCATATACCTTAAATTGCCAGCAATTAAACCTTTTGAAGTAGATAACTGAAAAAAAAACCAGACATATTTGAAACTTTTTTCACTAAGATATTTTATGTTGCTAAGTCATTCCTCATGTTCACCTGCTAAATTATATGTATTTTAGCCCAGATTGGAATTTAAGAAATGAAGTGGAAAATATGTAAGAATATTTAGGAATAAAAAATATTTGGTCATTCATCTATTTTGGTCCATTCACCCACGGTAATATATTGAGAAGATTACTTAAATTCATAGTGAGAAAAATATAGTATCAAATAATATTAAAAGAAGGCACAGGTTACATTTATTCTTCCATCACAATTTTTATATAAACATTTTGTCTTAAAACAAAATGTTTTGTATGAAGTGCTACTTACTATATGCAGACTCCTCCTCGGCACTTTTAACATACAAGAAACGTCGGTGATAATACTGTCCACAACAGTCTGGTTACCAAACAGCTGGCTGTCAGTGTAATATATGTCTCTATGAAAATTTAAAATATACATTTTGAATTAACAATAGACTCTTGGAATATAACAAGTATTGGAGTATTATTTGAAGAAAGCTTTAACTGGATGAAACACAACATATAGACTAAGTAACTTATTACCCATAGTCTGGTCTTGTGTAACTTTCAAGACATATAATGAAAGTTAATCCAACTAAACCTCACATTGCATTTTCAAGAGTAACTTACCAGAACGACGTATTTACCTCTTGGTTGTGTAAGTGTTGCTCTGCACTAATTTGTAAATCATGGACAATATTTTAAGAATTAGCGCTGGAAAATAAGATATAAAAAACAAGTTACTCATCATTTCTCTCACTAATTCAAGCCATTCTGCTAACCTGTCCCCTGTTACTTTCCATAACATTAAAAAAAAACATCTTTCCAAAGGAGAAGTGTTAAGCAGAAAATAAAAATGGCCTGAAGAATCAGATAAAGTTAATTGCTGTATGAACAGCAAAACCGACAGTACTTTTCCACTGAACCATGCAGATCGAAAATTTATTTTAGAGTTATAATTTACTTCCATGATTATCGCCAATGCAAAATTCTATAAATTTATTTCACGTACAAGGGTGGTCCACCAGAGGACAAGCAAAATTCTTTCACTAGGAACGACGGAAACCCAGAAGGTAACCAAATTCATTATTTCATTACTGAAAGAGAAGAAAGATTAGTTTACCAAAATTTTTAACTGACTTTGGAGAATCGCTTTTGATTTTTCTTGTGGTACAAGGAGAAACCATCTGAAGACCCACAGAATCTTCAAACCTGCCATTTTGTTTAAAGCAAGGGAATAAAATAAAGAAGAATTAACTTCTGGACACCACACAATATACATCATTTAAACCCACATTTCTTCTCAACGTCAGCACTGAAGCTTTGGCACAACCTTGTTTAAGAGCTTAGATAATTCCAGGTGGTAATTAGGCAACTAGTTTTGGGACGTACAGAGGCACTGAAAGTGTGTAAAATAAACGAATTAAATACCTTTGATTATGATGTGTTTTTGTGCATGTCTGTGTGTGTATTTCTTTCCCGGGAAGACATTTAGTGTATGTGAACTATTTTCAACTATTTCACAATTTTAATCAGCATTTTGCTCACTTCAATAATTTACTCACTTAATTTTACTCAATTTAATACTGTTTTGAAATATCTTATTTGATTTACCTCCGAAGTTACATTAAATGAAATAACGATTTATATTAGGCTGTTAAACTGAAACGTCAGGCCTGGCCTAAAGGTGGCAGAAGGCACCCGGCAAATAGGCCAGATGTCCACTGCCTCACGGCCGGATGAAGTCCATCTTGCAAATATGACGCAAAAGTTCATAGTTTCCATTAATTATATTGAGCATAAAAGAATACTTAGTGACTAAAGAGCCTCAAAATTACTTTTATTCTGTTTCTGTAACTCCTACTGAGAACTATTTTCGTAGCGTATTTCCTTACTCAATGGAAAGGTTCTACAGGTTGAGGATCTGCAAAACACAAACCATATAACCAGGTTCCAGGACTCTGATGAAGCCGTGTGCTGATTTGACCCTCTTGGGCACAGGACTTAGCGGGGGGGATCTGCCAGGAAAAAGGGCCATTGAAACGGGCTCTCTGTTCAGGACACATTTATTTAGGTCCCGGTGCCAGGAATGGTTGCGGCTCCCCAGAGCAAGCAGAGTGAGACGAGAATTCCACTGGCCGCATCTCCCTCTTGGAGCACTGGAAAGCTTAGATCTGAGTGTGGAGCCTATTTTTAGCAGGACTGTAAGCCTTTATCATGTGCATTTTGAGTTCTCACCTCTTTCTGTGCTCCATTTTCCGTTCCTAGCATTGTTTTCTCCTGGCCTTATCTTTCACACCTACTTCTAGTTTACAGAACTTGCCTCTATGGTATGTGATTTTGTAAACTTCCTTAAATCCTTTTTGACAGAGTAAAGGCAATAAAAAGAATGATATCCAACTGGAACTGTAACTTGAATAAATTCAAATAATGACATAGATATTGCATTTAAAAAGAAAAAATGCAAAATGCCCACTTCATATTTTCCCAGCTGGACCTGTCGTCGATGGTGATTGCAGGAGCTTCATTTCTTGCCAAGCTTGTGATTATGTCTCGGATAACATTTTCTATTGATGCAAGAACCTGAGAACTGAAACAATAAACACACTATGATTCAATCTTTATTCTAAATTAGGCCTCTACAATATGTGACATTTCCCCAGACCAATAGTGAAATAAATTTTTGTTTCATTGGTTGTTTTTTAGGACTAGGTAATTCTTGTCAAAAATGGTCTCTCCCACTAAATTCTGACATCAGTACTGCATTAAAACAACAACTGTATTTACAGTGTTTACTTACAGAGAAATTTCATTCGCTTGTAATTTTACTCAATTACCAACTTAAGTAATATCTCCCTTTCAGATTAAGGACTAGACAATATAATTTATAAATAGATTTTAATCTATTTAATGTTCACATTAACCTACTTGAATACAAACTCCTTGACTTGAAATACTACTGATAAATGTTTTAATTAAAAATTTGTAATACTGGCTTTGAATTTAATTTCTCTCCCAAAATGCAATGCAAAAGTATTTCAAAAGGAACACTCGCTGTTGTAGCACATTACCCTAACTGATCTCATGCCTTAAATCAGCCCTTCTGAATTTTAGTGGCACAAAAAGAAAAACGTTTAATCACTATCATGAAAAGTCTTGGCAACTATTACACCACTTTACAGCAAAATGTTAAGACTTAGCCCAGTTTTCTGTCAGCTGACTTTTAATTTCACAAGCCATCAGCTTAAAAAAATGCTGTTGGGTTATAAATGCTATTAGCATATGCCTAGGAAGAGAAACCAAATCAAACCTAGAAAATGGCCAAAGCCTGGACGGTTCTGATTTCCACAGAAACTTCAGAGCTTCAGTGAAAACGCACGGATCAGAAAATAAATTTCAAAACATTCAGTATTTTGTAATATTGAGAGGTAAACGCTGACTCAAATATCTCATTTTTGAGTTTGAAAAAAAGTGGCAAGACAGCACTATGACCAACTCTAGATACAATCGGATTAATTTACTTCTGGAACCCAGACAGAGGACTCCAGCCTCCCGTCCCTTCCCCAGGAATGTCCCTCAACGGAATCCGTTTGTGAAAATGTTTGCTTGTGGATTTTTGCCTTTTTGTTTTGTTTTTTGGTAGTTTGCTTGGGCTTAAAAATTAAAGACAGCAATTTGTTTAGACTGAAAAATCTTTGCTGATAAACCGAAAAGCGGATCAAGGGAGCAAAACAACAGGGCATCTTGGGCAAACGCGGTCCCTCCCGCCCGCATCCGTGCTGCAGGGCATCCCCGGGCCGCCTCCATCAATCAGCCCCGGGCTGGACCAGCCGGGCGGCGGCCCCGGCAGCGCGCTGCCCGACCGCAAACCATCTGAAGCACGGACATTTTAGAAACCACCTAAAATGCGCCGACTTCCTTGTTCATTTTGATAAAACACACTTACTGAGTGAGAACTCACAACATTCATCTTCCCTCCCTTTCTCTTCCCAAAAAATAAATCTTGAACACTTAAGCTAAAATTTTATCTCCCCCCAAACTTTTTCAACATCCCGAAGTCAGACGGCGCCCTAAACTGCGTGACCCGTAAGGATCGCAGGAACCCTGCGAGCCCAGCAGTTGGGACGCTCCTGGAACACTGCACAAGGAACATTCTAGAAGACATCAAGGGGGCTGTCCAGGCTTTTTGAGTTTAAAACACGAGTTAACAGCAGAAAAGGGGAGTTGAAGGAACACCCTTTTGGGGTTCGGGGCGGGCGGTCAAGGGGGCCACAGCTCCGAGTACCTGGAGGCCGGTCGCGGACCCCCGCCCGCCCGCTCGGCGCCGCCGCCCCGCAGGGCGGCCAGCAGGGAAGCCCTGTGCTGGTCCACAGCCGCGAAGAACGAGGCCTCAGGCCCCACGGGCGCAAAGGCCATGAGGACAGGCGGCAGGAAGCGCTCCAAGAGCAGGACCCAGCTCGGCCGCCACCGCCCACCCGGAGCGCCACCTCAGCGGGCTGCCGCCAGGGCAGCGCTCTCTTCCCGCGCTTTCCCGCTGAGGCCCACGCATGCGCACACCTCATCACCAGGCGTGGCTGTACACACGCATGCGCATAGCATAGCACATGGAGGCGGTTGCGCATGCGCAGGCCTGTGTCAGGTGAACACAGTGTTGGGTTCTTCCTGGGTCATGGTCTGGCGTATCCGGGACCAGCGGGGTGTGCGTACGATGTTTGAGCTAGATTTCCTAGAAATGGGTTTATGTAATTTTGTTGACTGCTTACGGAAAATAGTACCAGCGATTTTTCATTAAAACAGTTATAGCGATCTGTTGCCAGATACAGTTCTAGGCACTGGGTTCAGCTGTGATCAGGGCAGAGTTCCTGCCCTTACTAACATTTATATAGTGCTTGAGGGCTTACAAAGCCCGTTTCACTCAGCCGCCTCTCTTTTCTTTCTCTTAACCACCCCAGGAGGTTCCTAACTTGATGGTGGTGGTTTTGCAGGAGAGAAGTGAGGGCCACAAGCTCAGGCAGGCCTGAGTTAACATCCTGGCTCCATCACTTTGTAGGGCCGCCAGATGCAGCCAATTAAAATGCAAGACACTCAGTTAAATTTGAGTTTCAGATAAACAGCAATTATGTTTTTTTAGGATAACTAGGTCCCATGCAATCTTGGGGACTAAAAAGTTATTTCAGTGTTTATCTGAAATTCAGATTTAAGTGGACGTCCAGTATGTTATCCAGCAATCCTGCCGTTGGACCACATCCTCCCCTTGCAGATTTGGTGAGCTGTGCCTTCCCCCTACTCTCTGGCAGCCTTCTGGAGCAGAAGACGGGAATTCTGAAGCCCCAGGGAGGAGTCGTGCCTCTGGGGACCACGTCCTTGAGAGAGAGGACAGTGGGGAGAGAACCTGGAGTAAGGTGGCTCCACGGCCTGCGGGGGCCAGGTCCTGCAGGGATGGGGTCCTGGGGCCTTTGCCCCAGAAGAGCCAGCTGACAGCAGGCCCACTCCAGAGAACTATTTTGTCCCCTTGGTTCCTGGTTACCCTAAATAGTAATGGCCTCCCTCTGTTCTTAAGCATGGCTGCCAGTGCCAAGCACTGTGCTGAGGTCTTTGTTGTCGTTATCACACACACCACCTCGCCGCCTGCCCTGCGCTGGGCAGTGTTAGTCACTGAGGGCACAGCTGTGAACAAGGCAGGCAGAGTCCTTGCCCTCAGGGAGCCCGCAGTCTAAGGGGAAATGGGAACTGAGGACAAATAGGTGAATACGGCTTAAACCACGAAGTTGGCAGGGTGAGGCGTGTTCTCCGTCGACAACCGTAAGTGGAAAAATTATTCTCGTTTCCCACATGAGGAAACTGAGGCTTGGGGAGGTCGAGCAGTTTGTGCAACCTTGCAGCGCAGTGAGTGACAGGGCTGAGAGGTAAATCTTGACCCAAATTGGAGCTCTTCCCACTAGGATAGGAGGCCCTGCTGAGGGTCTGGCTGGGACCGTGTCATAGTTTCCTGGGGGCCTCTCTGATGGAGGAATTACCCCCTGGCCTCAGTTTCCCCCGTTCCAGATGAGGGCGTGGCAGCAGGTGAGCTCTCGTTCATCATCCACAATGAGGAGCAGCATATAAAAGGCCTTTGAAGGGAGAGGGCAAGTCAGTGACACCAGCGGGCTTGTCTGCTGGGAGGTTCCTCTCTCCTGGGACTGGAACCATCTGTCCACTTGTCTGTGTCTCTCGTGAGGACAGACCCTTCTGTATCACGTAGCGCCACACTGAGCCAGGAGCCAGCGGCCTCCCTAGATCTGACATGAATTGAAAGGGCCTGACCGGGCAGGGGCCCAGGGAGGGGATCAAAAACAGCGATGGGAACAAACCCATCATAAACCTGGCATTCCTGCAGGGAGAAACCGCAAGGTGCAGACTTGAAAGGGCCTTGCTGGGGTTCCCACTACGGCAAACGAAAGCGGGAGGGAGGCGTGAGTGTGGCCTTCCAGGCAGCTGCATTTCTGCGTCTGGACAGCCAGCCTCGCTCGGGTGACTGCGTGCCTCAAAGCCAACTATCCCAGCCCCGGGCCACCAGAGGAAACCAGAAAAACCCATGCCACTGCAGCGAAAGATTGCAGGTGAAACCGGCAAACACCACTACGTAGGGCAGTCCCGTTCCTGAGTTCTTTCTCCCTGCTATTCAGCTGTGGCGGCACAGGCACAGAGAGGGCTCCCAACGCTGTGCTCGAGTGCACGCAGTTGGGAAGAGAGAAGCTTTTCCCCAAACCCCACTTGCCTCCAAACCCAACCTGACGTGGGCCGGAGCCTCCATGGGGGTTAGAAAGAGCATCATTTAAATTAGGTGCGCTCGTCATTTCCACCTGTAATGCACCAAAAAAGGGAAGGAGGGGGAGAGGAAAGGGGAAGCCCTCGCCGAGAACCAGACAGGAGAGGATGCACACCCGTCACACTGAAACAAGGTGGTTTCTTTAGCAAGTGTAAGTGAATTTTCACATATTATAGATGCTTAAGAGAAAAGAGCAAATGCCATAATAATTTCTTCACTTCTTGGGGTTTTATAAGGTGGGGTTTTCTTTAGCTTTTAAAAAAAAGTATAAGAATGATATATGCTTCTCTGAAAATATTTACATAATTCAGAAGGTGTGAAAGAAATCCCCTGTGGCCACTCACTGCCCCCCTTCGTTCTCTGCTCTGGCCTCTGATCCTTCTGACCCTGGAATTGCTCCTTCTTGCCCGCAGGGCCTTTGCACTTGCTCTTCCCTTAGCAGCTTGGAATGCTTTGTCCTTTTTCTCTCCCTCCCCTCTGCCCTCCGTCCCCAAATCCAGGCCAATTCTCCTGTATCCTTCAGATCTCAGTCTGGTCTGGCCATCTCCCTGGACTGCCCGTTAAGTCTTGACCCCTGGTTTCCACCTGTCTTGACATGCCTGCATTTCTCTACCCTGTCATCCCAGGAGAGCAGGGGATGAGCTCATCCTGTGTCCCACAGTTCCACTGTGCCTGCATAGGGAAGGCATTCAGTAGTGTTTGTTGAATGAATAAATGATTGACTCCCCATGGGGTTATCTCTGTTGCCTATTTGTAGTATTTCATCCCAGGCATCTTTCCACACATGCCTGAATCGGCATAATTTTTTATATGAATAAGACCCTACTCTACATTCTTTTGGTATTGCTGCCACTGGTCATAATAGTAACTGCAGTTTGCTAGTGGTCAGACACTGGGCCAAGTGCCCCCCAACAAAACCTTATGTACTCCCTCCCATTTTACAGGGGAGAGAGTTGAGGCACTGAGAAGAAGAACTAAAATGACTGAGTTTCATAGAGATGCAGAGGACAGAGCGCTGACAGGCACAGTTTCTCTCTTCTTGGCCGCTGCATGAAATTGCCTCAACGTCAAGGTGACTTAGAACTGATGAATTAATTTGCCCATTTTTCATAGCCGGTGATTAACTAGCTGGGTGTATGATGTAAGGCAGGTCAATAAAAGAAAATTAAATTGAATTTTAATAAGATCACCAAAGTATTTGTAAGCCTTGGGTCATCTTATTGACGAAGGCATGGTGTCTATTTTTAGACAGAGAGTGCTGTGATGCACCAGCACGGGCCCAACGCCAGCCTCCGTGACTGTCAACTCATGGCCAAACTTTTTTCATTTACATCCAACCCTCCCTTCAGATCATTTGGAAGCAAATCCCAGACATCATGTTCTCTCATCCGTAAGTATTTGAACATGTATCTCTAAAAAATAAGGACTCTTTTAAAAATAGCCATAATCCTATTATCATACCAAAACTTGTGTTCACAATCATCCTTTAATATCACGAAATATTCCATCACTGTTGAAGTGTCCCCAGTTGTTTCATGAATTGTTTTTATTGTTCTTGTCCAGGTGCAGATAGGTTCCATCCATTCCTGGCTGTTGGTTGATATGTCTCTTAAGCCTCCTTAATTCTGTAAGTTCTCCTCTTTTCTTTCCCTTGCAATTTGTTTCGTGAAGACACCAAGTCATTTGTCCCAGAGAGTTTCGTGCAATTAAGAGTTTGTGGATTGCATCCCTGTGGTGTCATTTATCGTGTTTTTCTGTCCCTGGTATTTCCTGTAAATTGGTGGTTAGATTTACGGGCTTGACTGTTGATGGTTTGATGGGATTTTTAGAAAAAACATTCCGTAGGTGGTTTGTAATATCTAGGACCTCCAGTGTGACCTTCCAGGCCCTCTGTGGCTGGGGCCTCCAGCTTGACAAGTTCCCAGCGAGCCTGGGCCTCTCATTAACAGAAGGATAAGCCAAGCCTGGGACACTCAATCTCGCTCAGCAAAGTCCCCGCAGAATTCAAAATCCCTCCACAGAAGTCCCTCCCACGGGAGGAAGTCCAGGGAGAGCTTGAGAAGCCACAGTCTCCCCGCACTGCGTGGAGCCGTCCTGTGGGTCTGCGGGGGTCCTCCGCCTGGCTCCCTCTCTGCCTGCCGGCACGCCCTAGCCTGACTCATCATCTCTGCTTTTGCGTCCTTTCTTCTTCACACCCCAACAGGCTGCTTGTCCCTTGCCTCCGCCCACCCCCTTTGTCGGAGCTGCTGACGCCGTGACCTAGGGACACCCCACCACAACTGTTTCCAGTTCTGCTCCAACGGCTAGCCTCTGCTTCATTTGAAACAGATTTGCTCTGATTTAAGGAGACTTTAAAATTTTTAAAGTAATTGTCATCCTCCCCCTCTGCTGCTGGTTTTTCTTCTTTTATTGTTTGTTTTCCATTTTAAAGACTGCTGGGCAAGTAGTTTTGATAGAAAGGGACCTTTTCCAAAAGACCAGAGGCATATTCGTTGCCCAAAGCCGAGGTAGTCAGACCACCTCCACTTGCCCGTCTTCGCTGTGCGCAGGCTCAGCGGAAGGGCTCCTGATGGACAGATCAACAGATTCATGATCCGTCAGGCACACGGACACAAGCACCTTCCTGTGCCCCAGGCTCTTCTGGGCACCAGAGATTCAGCAAAGGGCAAGATCACTAGTTGCCCACACACACATTGCTGGCATTTTGGTGGGGAAGACGGTTTATAAAGAAAAAAACAAATACACGACATCAATTCAATAGTGACGTGTTCTAGGGAAAACAAATCCAGGTGTCTGGAGAGCTAGGGACCAGGTAGGAAACAGCAAAGAAGGAGGATGGAGAAAACCTGAATGATGAGGAAGAGCCAGCCACACACAGAGGGAAGAGCACGTGCCAAGGTCCTGATGAGGGGTGTGCTCAGAGAGGTTAAAGATCAGAGAACAGGCCAGCATTGCTGGAGAGGGTGGGTACAGGGAGGGGTGGGAGAGGAGGGCAGGGCTGGACCATCGGGGCCCATGGCGCGGAGTTGGGACTTTATTCGAAGGCAGTGAGTCCAGCCGGGGCCACTTTGTCCCACAGGACAGTTGGCAATGTCTGGGGATATTTTGGGCTGTCACCACTTAGGGAGGGGGGTGCTACTGACATCTTTTGGGAGGAGGCCGAGGATGCTGTTAATCATCCTGCAGTGCACAGGGCAGCCCCCACAGCAGAGAATGAGCCAGTCCCAAACGTCAGCAGGGCCGAGGTTGAGAAAGCCCGGTCTGAAGGGAGCAGGAGGCCGTTGGAGGGTTTGGAGCTAGGGAACGATGCAATCTGTTAAGAAAGGAGAATGGATCACAGGAGTGAGCGTGGCGGCAGTGAGACTGGGGAAAGGAATTGCACCCGTCCGGGTGAGTGGGGCTCCTGGACCAGGGTGCTGTCCTCGAAGCTGGAGAGAAGGCAGATGTTTTGGGATTCTTTTTATTAAAGTGAGCCATGGTCACACATGTTTTGGAAATGCTATATGCTTCAGCAAGATAAGCAGTCCAGCATGAATCCCAGGGCAAGACTCATTGGGTTCAAACCTTGGCTTTGCCACTTGTTAGCTGTGTGTCATCTTGGGCGAGATTCTCAACCTCTCTGTGCCTCAGTTTCTTCATCTGTGAAATGGTTCTAATAACAGTACCTACCTCATAGGGTTAGTATGAGGAGTAAACTGGCTCATATACGCCTGGCTCCTTGCGAAGACTCAGGAAGCGCCATCTTTTATTAGAACGTGTTCCTCTCAGGAGTGTCACCGTGCCTTTCTGCAAATTGAAGTCTCCGAGACGTCCTGCAGAAAAATCTTACCGATTTCCTTCTGATTTGAACTTGTTTAACCTGCATTTGCCAAACTCATGCTTTCATGACCTCTCCTCATGAACACTCAGAAAAACCAGAGACCCTTAGAACACATTTTAAAAACAGCTTTATTGAGATATAATTCACATATCATGAGAGTCACCCCTTAAAGTGTACAATTCAGTGCTTTTTAGTAAATTCACAGAGTTGTGCACCCACTGTCACAATCTAGTTTTAGAACATTTTTGTCCCTCTCAAAAGAAACCCTGTACCTATTAGTTACTTCATTCTCTCCTTCTTTACGCCCCCAGCAACCAATAGTCTATTTTCTGTCTTTATAGATTTGCCTATTCTGGACATTTCCTGTAAATGGAATCGTACAATATGTGGCCTTTTGTGACTGACTTCTTTCACTCAACACGATGTTTTCACATTATAGCGTGTGTCCACGCTTCATCCCTTTTTATGGCCAAATAGTAGTCCACTGCATGGATCGACCACGTTTTGTTTATCCGTTCATCAGTTGATGGACGTTTGGGTTGTTTCTACTTTTGTGAACCATGCTGTGGTGAACATTCAGGTACACGTCTTTGTGTAGGTTCACGTGGTTTCATTTCTCCCGGGTGGACGCCTGGGAGTGACATTGCTGGGCCGTGGGGCAGCTCCGTGTTTAGCATCTTGCAGGAGAGAGCACTCTGGGAGCTGTGTTGGTGCTGTCATTTTGTCTGCTGTCATTTTCCTGCCTCCTCCCTCCTCTCTCCTCTCCCCCCACCCTCCCACCATCCAAGCAGCAGGTCAGAACGGGCCCGCTCTCCAGCTGTGTGAGCCTGAGCAAGTGACTTACACATCTCTGAGCCTCCATTTTCTCACGTGTAGCGTGGGGATAAAGGTGAGATGAGGTGATTCACGGGAAGCGCTTGCTCTGCTGTCCAGCAGGCGGTCCCCTGAAGCTGAGTCCCTGCTGGGAGCATCTGTGAGCAGGTGCTGTCAGGTCCTGCTGCTGGGAGCATTCTGTGCTGGTGGTCGGGGCAGATGGCTGGCAGACAGCGCTGCAAGGAGGACTCCTGGACCTGTGTCCCAGGCAGGATGTAGGACAGGCACGTCCTCACCTCCCCAGATTTCGCCAAGTGAGTCTCTAAAGCGATTACAGTGACATGCACGCCCAGTGGAGTCCTCGTTGCACCCATCCTTGCCAACGCTTGACAGTGACGGCACTTTTTACTTTTTGCCTATCTGAGGGTGTGGAACGGTGTCACGTTATGGCTTTGATTTGGGTGCCAGGCACTTTCCCCAGACGACTTCATTTAGCACCTACCGGCACCTTTGAGGCAGGTGCTAACCTTCTCCCTGGGGTGCAGAGGGAGAAGCAGCTTTGCGAGGTGAAGCGGCTGGCCCATAAGGTGTGGACTCAGGGAAGCTGGCTCTGATGCCCGGCTCGCAGTCGAGGCCTCCGTCTGCCTCCCATGGAGTCGAAGGCTGGCAGATAAACACGAGAAAGCCTTCAGGGTGACTATTTAAGGCCATTAAGAAATTTCAGAAACATGTTCATCCTTTCACTCAATAAATATTTATTGAGCATCTACTCTGTCCAGGCTCTGCAAACAAATTAAGTCCCATCCCCGGGGCTTACAGTCCAGCTGGGAAACAGAGCACATAGACCTGTAATAGCACACAGGCTCTAGGAGGAAAACCGGAGCAGGACTAAGAGGCTGGACAGCGATGGGAGTGACGTCTCTGTTGGGAGGTCGGGGCAGCTGCTCAAGGAGAGGGCGTCGTATGGAGACCTGAATGCAGTGAGCAGTGAGCCAGGGGGCTACCTGTGGGAAGAGCTTTCTTGGGGGAGGGCACAGCAAGCACAAGGCTTTGAGGGGGAGCATGATTAGGATGTTTGAGGAACAAGGAAGTTTGGGTGGGCAGAATTCTAAAGCTGGCCCCCAAGATTCCCATCCTCTGGTTGTTCAACCAAACATGAATCTAGGTGCTGCTGTGAGGGGACTTTGCGTTCATGATTAAAGTCCCAAGGCGGTTGACCTTATGATGTGGCTGAGCCAGGTGGGCCTCATCTAATCAGGCGAGCTCTTTAAGAGCAGAAACTTCTCTCTGGCTGGAGGAGGCAGGAGAAGTCAGAGGAATTTGAAGCTTAGAAAGATTCACTGTGCTATTGCTGGTTGAGGATGGAGGGAGCCACGTGACAAGGTGGCCTCTAGGAGCTGAGAGCTGAACGCCATCAGGGAAATGGGGACTACAGTCCTACAACCACAGGAATGGGATTCCTCCAGTTACAGGACAGGCTCAGCAGAGAACTTGCTGTATTTCTTCCCTGCAGAACTGTGAGCTAAAAATAGGCATCGTGGAAGCTGCTAAATTTGCAGTAATGTTACACAGCATGGAACACGGATGTAGAGGCCGTGTGGCTAGAACAGAGGGCACAAGTGGGAGAAAGAGGAGAGGAGGCCCAAGAGGTCACAGGGCCAGAGCCCACAGGGCCATGTAAGCTGTGGCGAGGACTTTGGCATTTGTGCTGAGGGACACAGAAAACCACCACAAGTCTGTAATTCTCAGACCTCCTTGACCACTGCTCACGTACTTGCCTTCTTTTCATTTTCCATCCTGCCCAATGTTCATTTAGTCGCTACACCCCACTTCCATGTATCTGTCTACCGATGTGTGTATGTGAATTGGTTGGGGCACTGTTGATTGTGAGTGACAGGAAACCACACGAACTACTTAACCCCCAAATCCGGGGACTTCAGGCTTAGCTGGATCCAAGAGCTCAAATATTACTTTCATAAATCTGTGTCTTTCCATCTCTCCACTTTGCTTTCTTCTGCATGTCTTCATTCTCAGGTACAGTCTCCCCACATGGTGGCTGAGATGGTAACCAGCAGCTGTGAGCCCACATCTTGTCATCTTAATCCAACAGAGAGACCCCACCTTCCCCACACGGTTTCCCTGAAAGTCCTGGGATGGCCTGCATTGGCCCAGCTTGGGTCACATGACCACTGCAGAGCCAGTTGCAAAGGCTGGGGGTGGGCAGATAGAAGAAATTGAGTGGCCAGGCCTCAGCCATGTACCTGTTCCTGGATGCAGCGCATGGGGTGGGGGGAGCAGGGGGCTTCGCGGCTTCAGGCCTGTCTTGAAACCCCCTGGGCTGAGAAAGGGCATGGATGGTCCTTTGGGGTCCTTTAGGGGGTCACTGGGATGCTGTGAGCAGCAAAAGAGGGAACAGATGCTGGTGGGGCCAAGCAGATGTCCACTGGAGTGGCCAGCTCCACCCACGCTGCTGGGTGCCGTGGGGCCTGCAGCAAAGACACAGCTTCTGCATGGAGATTCCAGAACCTCACACCATGTTCCGCTCGGGTCACAGGGCCCTCATCTCTCCCCTCGTTATCTCTGTATCCTATTAGATCTTGGCACAGGCGAGGGAGTTGTGGAAATACCACAGAACCCTGCCTCTGCCCCGGTTGTTTACTGGAGAAGTAAATAAAGAAACTTAGCTGAACAGATGCTTGGACCGTAGAGCAGCCCTGGGAGGCTCACGCAGCAGAGTCATCTTCATGAGCACACAGACGCCAAGCGGAGCAGCTCAAAAGTCTGTCCAAGCCCCAAACAAACGAGGACCCGGAGCCAAACTGCGAGGCCAGCTGGAAGGTCCCTGGCCAGGGAGGAGGAGCCCCGGGCTGGGGGTGTTGAACAGGATGCTCCAGCTCCCTGCCTGTGTGGAGGGTGGGGGTGGACACCCACCGCCTATCTTCTCCTTGTTATTGTTTTTTTCTTTTCCTTCTTCTCCCCAAAGCCCCCCGGTACATAGTTGTATATTCTAATTGTAGGTCCTTCTAGTTGTGGCATGTGGGACGCCGCTTCAGCATGGCCTGATGACTGGTGCTGGATCCACACCCAGGATCTGAACCGGCGAAACCCTGGGCTGCTGAAGCAGAGCGCTCGAACTTAACCACTCGGCCACGGAGCCTGCCCCTCCTTGTTACTTTTTAAAGGCTTTAGCTTTTTTAAATGCTTTTTAAAGGTTTTGGAGACAGGTCTTGGAGGACAGATGTGCTGGCTGGTTTGGAGACTGTCCCCTCCCCAGACACCAGTCATCAGTGTGCTTGGCCTTACAATGGCCTACAAGGATGTTACCCGCCTCCCTCCCTCAGCCTCAAACTCCATCTCTTGACACCCTCCTGCTGCTGGAGCTGCTCTGGGAACACGGGCCTCCTTGCTGTTCCTGAAATAAACCAGCATCCTCCTGCTCAGGGCCTTTGCGCCTGCCGTTCCCTCTGCCTGCAACACTCTTCCCACACATGGTCCTGCGGCTGCTCCCTCACTTCCTTTAGGCTTCTGCTCAAATGCCCCCTTAAGACATGGGACTTCTGGATGGGGATAAGTTATGCTGCGGTAACAAACACCCCCAAACTCTCCACATCCGGGCACAACGAAGTCCATCCCTCACACAGGACGCATCCAGGCTCATTGCCCGGGGGCTCTGGTGGTCCCTGGGAGGCCCCAGCTGAGCGAGGCTCCATCTCAGGTTGTATTTTCGTGGTCACGGCGGCAGCAGGAAGGGCATGTGGCTCTGCGGTTCCACTTGGGAGCCACATCTATCACCTCCGTCCACGTTTCATTGGCCAAAGCAAATCACAGGGGTCCAGGAGGAGAACAGCTCGACGCCACCCCTTTTCTTAATCTCCCTGCGTCGGCTGACCCCACCTGCTTGAAGGCTCTTCCCTGCGCTGTTTGCTCCCCAATGCGTGTTATATTTAGTGGTTTATTGTTTGCCTTCCTCCCCCAAAATCCAAGCCCCGCGAGGGCAGGCTTTGTCCGGTTTGTTTACCGCTATAGCTGCAGCCCTTAGAACACAGCCTGGTATACAGTAGGCACTCATAAGTTTTAGTCAAATAAATCACTATTAATAGGAATAGTAAATATCTAAGGATGCTTGCCATGTGCCCAGCACAGTGCTAAGTGCTGTTCATGCATTAACTCATTTGATCCTCATCTCAGTCCTATGGGTCTATTATGACCCCATTTTCCATACAAGAAAACTGAGGCTCAGAGGGGTTAACACACTTGTACAAGGTCACACAGTGAGTTAGTGAGCTGAGCTAGCCTCTTGACCTCTGAGAGGCCCTGTGGGCCCAGCTGCTTGTGACCGGGGGCAGAGTCACAAGATCCAAGTATGGCAGCTGAGGGTCCACCACCTATGGGAGCGGAGCCTGGGAGCATGTGCAGAAGACAGAGCAACACTGGCAAAAAGTAATAAGGGTGTCATCAATTATTGGGGGCCAGAGACTGTGCTGGGGAGACATGTCTTATTTCATGCTCCCCAAAGTCGCAGGAGTGGGTATTGTTCGAATCCCCCCTGAGCAGAGGAGGAAACCGAGTCGTGGTAGACTTTCCAGGGACTGCTGGTCTTGAGGGAGGCTGGGACTTCGGCCCTGGCTGTCCAGATGTGGAGGCTGGAGACCTGACCACACTGCTGTCCTGCCTCCCCGATCTGGCCATTGGGGCGTTGAGAAAGATGTGTGATCTGCGTGCTCATCATGCGTGAAGCCCCTCGGCTGGACCAGCTGCCTCGCCCAGCCTTCCAAAGCCCCGCCACGGAGATGGGATGAAGACATTGCTTTATGGCCTTGCAATGGTAGTTCCGTCTTTCCAGCCCAGAAAAGTAGAGTGAGTTTCGTGCTTTCTTCCCATGTATGCTTGTACTTCTGCCCAAGCCTGTGCCCAACCTCCCTTCTGGCTCTAGCTCCCACCCCATAACCCTCCTTGCAGTGTGGCTGCACTCCTGCCATCATCATATGGGTCAGGTGCCTGGGTTTCCATCCCAGCCCCATTGCTTACTGGCTGTGTGACTCCGAGCATGTGTCTTACCCTCTCTGAGCCTCAGTGTGCTCATCTGTGAAGTGGGGATAACCTTCATCCCTGCCTCAGAGGGTCGGGAGGATAGAATGCGTCGGCAGCGTAAAGATGGGTGCAGCAGGTGCTCCAGAGATGGGAGCGAGCGTCATTCCTGAGGATGACAAATGTCTCTTCTAAAGCATTCGGTGTCCACAGACGTGAGCACAGTGTTAGTCATCGCCTCACTGTGGGGAAAAGCAAACCAGTTGCAAACACTCAAAACTCTAATGACAAGATTGATTCAACGTTTTCCTATACACGGTAGGAAACTCTGCAAGCTGATGTGGCGAACAGAGTCCTGCCCCGGACACTGTGGGTGAAAAGCCCGGTGTCACATGAGCTCCCTTTAGTAGATCACATCTGGAGGGACTTCACCTTCTATCATGTATATTTCTGAAATGTGTGAATTGTTTGATAAGGCAGGGGATTATTTCGTAATCAGGAAAAAGGGAAAGAGAAGTGAGTCTCATGTAACGGAAGTCAACGGGGACATTCGTGTTTCTGTGACTTTGTCTCCCCCCACCCCGACTCAGCTTCGGAGAGTTTTGGGGTTCTTAAAGTGCAGGTCCCCATTCCTGGTGTTTTTTGGAACTCTTGAGTGAAAACAGCTGCTGAGTGAAAGCAGAGTGGATGGGTCCTGTAGGTTTCGTTACGGCCGCCTTGTGAGCGTCGCCCATTTCTCTTCTCTCGCCCTGTGCCTTGCTCAGCCCCCTGTCTTTAAACAAGGTTAGGTGCCGCCTTATTTGGTCGGATAAGTGGGAGTCGTCCCCTGGCCCCTGGTGGAGGTGGCAGCGCACAAGGACGTACCCTCTCTGCCTCGAAGACTGCTGACTCCGGGCTCCCTCGGAAAGTACCCCCACACGCTCTGGAACTGCGGCATGGGGCTGCATGTGGAGGCGGTGCTGGCAGCTGGACAACCCCTTGAACTAAATTATCCCAATGCCTCTTGGCACCCCTGCACCGTCCTGTCCCTCGGGTTCATTCACCAGTGCCAGCTTTTCTATCCAGCAAGTGCATTTCCTTAAGAAAGACCACCAGCAACTCAGACCTTCTCAGTTAACTCAGTAGCGTGTTGTCCAGGTGAGGTAAACCTGAAAAGAAAAGAGCAGGGAGGCAGGCAGGCAGAGGGGACCAGTAACCGAGTCTGTGCTTGGGGAACCTCGAAGGTGACTGTCCCACCATCATGGGGCTCCCAATGGCCAATGGCTTCTATTTCCACTGCGTCTGAAGGGGAGTGGGTTTGGCATCTCTTTCAAGAGGTTGGTTCAGGGCTTAGTGGCCAGGACCAGAAGCAAGACAACCTTCCTGTGAGGAGCCCGGCCCCAGCTACAGGCTTCCGTGGTGGCTGTAGCATGTGCTCTATGGCCAGAATCCCTGGGTTCACACCCCAATTCTGCCAGTTATGTACTGTGTGAGCATGGGCCAATTATCAGTCTCTCTGGGCCTCAGTTTCTCTGTTTTTAAGATGGGGATGGTAAAGTACATTCCTCAGGTTGTCAGGATTAAATCAGTTAATACAAGTAAAGAGCTTAGAACAGGTCTTGGCACATGCGAAGCACTCAGTAAGTTTTAACCATCATCATTACTACCACTGCTTTTATTATGATGATAATGACCTTTCAGTTGTGATGAAAATGTAGGCCGATACAAGCACACGCTCAAACTCCGGTCACATCCTTTCTGCATCCATTTCCATAGATTTGATCACAAGATGTGTCTTTATTGGCTGAAGCTTGTATTCTGGCCTCCTTCAAGATCCTGAATTTTGCTGGCTGGAAAATCAGTCTTGCCTCCCGAGAATTCAGGAATCCCACGCGTTGATTTTGCTCCAACCATCCTGCGGTCTCCCCCATGGGGCTATTTCATCCTCACTCGGAGTGCACCTTGCTCCTCTGTTGGGCGTCACTGTCACCACTTCCTGGGCACAAGCTCCTCCAGGCGTCTTCCTCGCCCCCCCCCCCCCCCCCCCCCCCCTTCTCACTCCTGCAGCTCCCCAGGCCTCAGCACCACTCCTGTGGGGCTTAGATGGGGTCTTCTACAGAGACCCAACCACCTGCCCAGTCTCTGCTTTGTAAGTGGGGCCATCAGATCAGAGAACTTCTAAGATCCTTTTTACTCCAATGTGGATTTTTGGAATACAGCTAAGAAAATATTGGTGAGACCTTTACAGAGAAAATTACAAAACGTTATTTAAGGACATGAAAGAAGACCAGAATAGATGGAGATATATGGCATATTTGTGGATGGAAGATTCACTGTTATAAAGATAAGAACGTGTCCAAATTAACCTAAATCCAATGAAATTCCAATAATTATTTTTGGATTTCGCATTCTTTTTTTTGTGAGGAAGATTGGCCCTGAGCTAACATCTGTTGCCAATCTTCCTCTATTTTTTTTCTGTGGGACACCACGACAGCGTGGTCTGAAGAGTGATGCTAGGTCCAAGCCTGGAACCCAAACCTGTGAACCCTGGGCCGCCAAAGCAGAGCACACCAACTTAACCGCTATGCCACCAGGCCGGCCCCTGGATTTTGCGGGCTTAATGGAACTTTACAAATTGGTTCTAAAACTCATGTGGAGAAGCAAAGGGCTAAGAGTAATTTAGACAATTTGGAAGAAGAAGTTGGGGGGACCTACCTTACGAGACATTGAGACATGTTACAAAGCTCTAGTTCTTGGGAGAGGCTGATTTTGAAACAGTGACGGAGACGTTGATGAGCGAAACTTGCTCCATGACTCAGGTGAGCGTGAAGATGAGCGGAGAGGAGGGGCCGCTCAAAACACAGGGCTATGTGACCGTTTTTCCATATGTTAAAAGAAATTTCATTCCTCCCGTAGATCATACCCAGGACTCAATCCAAGATGGATTAGAGACCCGTGTATGAAAAACGAAACTTCGAAAAGAAGACGTTGGAGAAGCGGACTTTGGATAGGGAGAGATGTCTTAAATACTCTGGGTGGGAAAGGTAAGAAAGACAAGCGGTTAGGCTATGGGTCTGGAGTCCCCCCAGCTCTGCCACCTACCAGCAGTGTGACCCTGGGCACGTTGCTTCATGTCTCTATGCCTCGATTTGCCCCTCCCGGAGGTGGCTGAGCACTTTCACAGGTGCTGTGAGCCTCCCCCCTCCAAGCTCTTCTCCTTGCTGGCAAAGCCCGGCCCCCAGCACGGAAGATGAGCGCTCTGGCTAACTCCTTGCTCGTGAATTGTGGGGCCAAGTGGAGGGCTTGTGCCCCAGTCCCGGCAGGTGAGACCCAGGGGCCCATGTGCTGTTGGCTTGGGGGAAAGGCCTCCCTCCCTACTACAGAGGTGGACAGGAACAAACACCGTTCGTCAGGATGCTGTCACATCTGTGTGTGATGCCTGGAGCTGCAGCAGCATCTCGTGACTGTGAGGGGACACGCTGGCCTGCAATGATGGGGAAGAGCAAGAAGAGGGAAAGAGCCTGGGTCCTGGGATGCTGATCCCACCTGGGGCCACCTGCCAGTGGATGTCACCTGCTGAGAGAACATCCATTTTCTTTATTTTTCAACCCACTTTTAACTGACTGACCTGTGACCCACTGTCAGATGTATTCTGACTGATGGAACTATTGTCCCTGTGTCCTGGGTTTGCTGTGAGGATTAAATGAGGTCACGGTGTTTGTAAAGTGTTTAGCACAGAGCCTGGTGCCTGTGAGGGCTCGATCAACGTCAGCCCTCCGGCTGCGGGAGCACACAAGGCCCTCAGCACTGCAACTGCCGTAAAGCTGATGGTAAACAGAGACCCTCCTGCAGCACACAGCACGGCTAAGACTCTGGTTAGAATTCAGTGTGCACTATCTCACTGAGTCCTCATAAAGGTCATTTGAGGTTGGTGCTGTCACTTTCATTTTACAGATCAGGAAACTGAGGCTCAGAGAGGTTAATGATTTGCCCCAGGGCCCTTAGCAAGAAAGTGGCGGAGCTGGGACTTGAATCCAGGCCTGCCTCCTCAACTCTGGAGCTTATCTACCTTGCAAGACTGTTTGTCGTGGGACAGGAGTCCTGCCGTTTCCTGTCCCAGGTGGAGGCACTTTTGTGCAATCAACAAACTCAACACAGTGAAGTGCCCCTCCGCTCCGGGAGCTCCCGGCTCGGAGGCTTTAGTCATGTTCCTGCTACCCCGTGCGCTGCGGCTGGTCCTGATGCTCCCCAGAGACTCTGCAGCAAAGAGCCAGAAACCCCTGGCACAGATGCCTCACTAATAGCATTAGAATGTTCTTGTCAAGATGGATTTCTTTGGGGATGGCCAAGCAAGCCACGTACTCAGCTGCTGCAGGCAAAGGACAGACCTGATGTATCATCAGGGTCTCGGCGACAGCAGCTGACACTTCTCCTTTGGTCTTTAGGGCCCAGCATGTGAAGAGGAGGCTGTCATTTGCATGCCAAATCCCACGACATTGGGGGAGTTTTGATCATTTTTGATCACTTTGGGCTTTCCTCCCACGTTTCTGTCATTTCCTCCTTTCTTCTATGGTCACTCTCAGCGTCAGCTTGTAAGACCTCAATCAGTGGGACATCACATGGTATGCTGGCCCCACCCTCTTTGGGGTCTTTTCATCTGATCAGCCCACAAAAGGGACAGAGAGGTGCTGATCTCTGGTGGTCTTCCACCAGGGGAGATCCCTGATGGTCTTCCCATCTCTTAACATCACCTGCTTGACGGAATCCCCCAGACCATGTGGAAACCCCGGGTCAGAAACTGCTGTTTCTATTTGCCTTTAAATTCGATCCCTGGCTCGCTTTGTGGATTTCCTTGGCTAACATCACCCTGGACACCGCACAGCCGATTCCCTCCAGAGCGCTGGAACTGGATACTAATGGAGTCACCACCGAGCTCCCCGGGGGCTTCAAAGAAGCGAGAGAGGCTAAGAGGCAGCAGCTGAGCTCCATCAGCCTGCAGCCCGCAGATCGCAGCCTCCCTCGGGACGGGGCTCGTGCGCCTCATGACTCAGTGTTGGGAGATAATTGCACACAGATCTGTTTTCTCTTTTCTTCTTATCCAGTTATCTGCAGCTCTGAAATACCCACCCTCTTTTGCATGACTTGCAAAAGCAAAGCCGTCCATATGGTCAGGTGCTTTGTAAAGCGCTGTCTCGATTAGCTTCTCGCTGTGTCCAGCTGCAGTCACTGGGGGGACGGCATCTACCTTTTGACCCCGTCGAACATTCCATCTTGGGGTTCTAGGTTCTTATGTGCTGGTCACAGATGAACGACATCGTATTTTAGGTTGTGTTGATCTTTTTGCCACTCACCCAACAGGAGGCAAAATACGGTATTCGAGAGCCCCCTCCCCAGGTGGGCTGAGCCGGCTGGCGAGGCGCGCTCACGGTCTCTGCTGGGGCTCTGAAAGCCGAGCCAGCAGTGTGGTACGAGGATTCCACCTCCAGGCCAACCTCATCAACCGTCTCTCTCTACCACCATTTTGAGACCCCTGTTATAACGTTCACTGCTGTGTGATGGCATTTACTTTGACCAAAGTGTGACAAAGTCACAAATATATTCCCTGTAGGACTTTTCTCACTGTCCCTTCCATCTGAAAGTTCCACATTTCCAAACAAACTGTAAATCATTCCCCTTTCAGCTCGTGTCCACCCCTTTCCCTTTGGGCTGCTTTGTTTTTCTTCCTGTCGCGTCTGACATCGTATCGTATCTCGTACCGTATCTCACTCCCGCTCTGCTGTCTGTCTCCTCCCGGCTGACGGAGGCCTCGCGCGTCTGTTGGCTGCTCCATTGCCCGCGTCTAGCATAGTCCCTGGGCATTGCAGGAGCTCAGCCAGCACTTGATGATCAATTGCATTAATCCATTCGCTAAATATTAATTAGTGGATGTCCCACCGTGTGGGTGGAGTAAGGTGGAAGACACGAATATGGTCCAATGCTACCATTTATGGACGGCTGGGTGCAGACGCTGTGCCACGTGTGTGTTGCACATTCATTATTGTGTTGGACTAAGGAGCAGTGGGGCATGTGGTCAGAAAGCTGGCCAACTGCCTGGGTCAGTGCTGGCCCCAGCGCTTACTAGATCCGGGACCTTGGGCAAGTTGCTCAGGCTCCCTCCGTGTCAATTTCCTCATCTGTAAATCTCCCTCATCTGGGGATAATATTGCTACCTGCCTCAAGTGGATGTTGCCCGGATTAAATGAGACAGTGCATGAAACACACATAGAAAGATGCCCTGGGTGGGATACGGGCTCAGCAAAGGCAGGCTTTACTAACACAGCAGCCCTACTCACATTAGAATCCCCATGTAGCAGACTAGGAAACTAAGCGAGCTTGTAAGCGGACAGAGCCAGACAGACCCCCGTCCTCAAGGATTTGCAGTTTAGTGTGGGAGAGGAGACAGATGCATAAAAACTCTGCTGTGCGTCGCATTGCGCCTAAAAACACGCAAACAGTGAGCTTCATTTCCACCACTCAGGCCCCACTCCTCCCAGGAGACTGGCTCCAGAGCCTGCGCCCGGGTCGCCAAACTATTCCATGACTTCTGGAATGGCTGGGACCATCTGTCGTTCCAAGAGAGTCCCCTGCAGTTCAAGGACACGGGCTGGGGGTGACCTCAGTATCAAGTGGTGTAAGCATTTTATGCAAAGAGCAGGAAGTTTGAAGAGGGTTCTGTAAAGGAAAAAGCTCCAGTAATACACATCCCAACCCAGTGGCCCCCCCGGGGTTGGTTTAGGGTGGGCATGCTGTTCCATTCCTTCACGGGCTGAGCTCAGTTATGGGGTTTCCTGGTGTCCTCCAGCTAATGTCTGTTCATCGACTGTGCTGCACGTCTGCCGTGAGAACGCCGAACCTGGGGACTGAGAAGACAGACGGCATACCTCCCACGCACGGAGTCCTTCAGCTGCGATGACGTGCTCCTTGCGGGGGAAGCAGTTTGCTACAGCCTCGCCTAAGAGATCTGCGTGCCCCGCAGAGCGAGCTGAGACCTGCCTTAGACGAAGGGCCTGTGAGGGGAGGCATCACTCGGGCCTGGCCTTTGAATCTCGCCGATGGTAGTGTTTATATTCTTAAAACCTGACTGAGCAGACAGGCGTCTCATCAGGTGGGCCTTGTTTGAAGAGTTACGTCATCAGCTAACAGTGTCTGCAGACGCTTTCCCGGAGACTGCTGGGGGGTGGCCAAGGGCTGGTCTCCTGTTTGTCTCAAGGTCGCTCACGGCGATAGGCATCAATGGGCCAGGCACTGGGGAGAGGAGAGAAAGGCTAGCGATAGTTGTCAACGTTGATGAGTACTTCCTATGGGCCGTGCATTGTGCATGACTTATTTATAAGACTCCTTGTGAATAGGAATTGTTATCTCCGTCTACAGAAAAGCAAAGCAAGTCTCAGAGAGGCTAAGTAATCTGCTTAGATCACACAGCTGGGGTGCTTGATGTCTGGGATGTCTGATTCCAAATTCCACACTCTGATCCTTCATTGGTCCACAATTCTTCCATTTGGAAAAGCAGGAAAGAAGGCAGCCTCTGAAGAGAAGAGGGAAAAGCGAATGAGGGGACAGGAGGATCAGAAGAAGAAACAGTTGCAGGTATTAGGGAGTAAGGTTCGGTGGCCTTGATGATTTGCCCCAGGCCTCCCAGAGGAGCCCACACCTGTTGGGCAGGAGTGTCAGCCTGCAGCCAGCGGCAGACCTCCAAGGGGAAATCAGAGGTGTAGCCACAGAAGCAACTTCAAAAGCAACTGTGTGTGTCAGCAGGAGTCTTTAAGTTGCAAGTGACAGAAAACCTAATCAAACCAGCTTAACAGAAAAATAAATATTGGCTCACTTAACTTACAAGTGCAGAATAGATGGCTTCAGGCAAGGCTGTGTCCAGGGACTCCAGCAACACTTCTCCCCGTGTTGTCTTGTTTTTCAGGCAGGCACTTTCCAAAGACGATGGTGGTCATCAGCTCCAGGCTCAGGTCCAATGCTCTCAGTAACTCCAGTAGAAACAATTGCTTTTCTCTTGAGAGTTCCAACAGAATTTCTAGGACTGAGGGGTGCCGACTGACTAGCCTAGCCTGGGTCATGTGTCCATTCCTGAACCAATCACTTTGGCCACAGAGGGACACAGTGCTTTGATTGGCTCACCATATACAGAGCCAGAGCCAGCCACACCTGAACTCCATGGACTGAGAGGAGGGTGGGCCTCCAAGGGAAATTTCCAGAAGAGAGTGTTAGGCATACTGAGGACAGAAAACGAAAACATCAAATGTCCTCTACAAAAATGTTTTATTAAATAAAAATCTCTGCTAGGGTCCGCTCTTTCCCATTTCTGTCATCACTGGCCTGGCTGCAGGATTCTGGTGTACCCTTTCGCTCACTGGCTCGCAGCCTCGTGTAAACCAACCGACGGAACACTCGTCCTGCACCTTCCCCTGTCCCACTTGAACAACATTTTCTCCTCTGTTTATAGAGTAATACATGACCACACTGGAAAAGATAAAGATGAAGAAAAAAACTGCCCACAATCTCACACTCAGAGGAAGCCACATGTCCTTCCAGTATTTCTATATGCACTGTAGATACTTTTTATACAATTACGGTCGTTGTATGTATTCAGTTGTGTGCACTGTGGCCTCACTTTAGTAGCATAACCATTTCCCGGCACCAATAAAAGCTCTTTGTAAAGACCGTGGCGGCTGAGGCTGTGGGCTATGAGTCTTGTGCCCCACACCGTGGCCGGGAGATCTGGGTCCAAGGATTGGCAGCCCCCACTGGGGCCCTGTGGGATGAGCTGGTGAAGAGCGGCTCCCCAGATGAGGGGCGTGGTTCTGCTCTATGCGGACAAAAGAGTAGATGTTGCTGATGCGGGCTCCGTGAGCCAAGGAGTCAAAGGAAAGATTCCTCAGACTCTCAAGGTCTGATAGGAGTGCTCCTTTATTCAGAGAATAGCATGGGGACAGGACCCACCGGCAGTGAAGAGCTGCAGGCATGGGTTGAGGGGAGGGCTAAGTTTATAAGGCATAGGTATGTGAATTATCTCTTTACAGGACAAAGGAAAGATTTTGTTAAAAATCATTAAAATGGTATCAGTGCAGGTGGGGTCTGGTTATCAGGTGGTCCTGTAACTTTGGATAGGAATCAGGTCGAATCCGGTCAGGACGCCGTATGCTCCCCAGAGGATGACATAGATCAATGTGCAGGACAGGACACCTTGGGCTTCTCCCTGGGGAAGCCTTGATCCTCATCATAAACCCCCCGAACCCATTTGGCCCTGAAATCCTTTGGAGATATGAATGATGGTCCATCTTCTGGAACTACTTCCGGCTGTACAAGGTCGTAGAGCTGTCCCTAAACGGGGCCATAGGGGTAGAGGCAGGAAGTTCAGTGGACCGGAAGGCTGCGCCCACGGAGTCCAAGGCTGGCAGGGTATACAGAGCCTCCGGAGACGAGAGAATCATTTAGGGAGATGTGGTCCAGGAGCCAAAACTTTGTTGACATGTGGAAAACAAACAACGAAATAGACAACAAATTATAATATGAAATCCAAGCAATATGATTAACCCAGTGAATCAGGCTTTGACAGTAGTCCCGAGACCTGTCCCTGACCAGGAGATCAACCAATCATTTAGGGATGAGGTGGGGTCAGACATGGATTTAATTTGGTGACTCATATCAGATAGGAAATTTGTTTACAGCTTCCGTGTGCCAGATGACACTTTCGATTCCTAATTGGGGAAGGAAGATTGAGGCAAGGTGGTCATACCAGTGGAGGACAGTGTGGGTCCAGCGTTGTCATAGGTTGGGTAGGTTAGCAGGAGGAGATATAGTAAATGTAGTTCTACCTTGCATCCAGACGAAACCTAGGGTGCGTTGTCCACTCCATCCAGGTAGCAGCCAAGGCCGTAAGTTGGAGCCACATAACCACTGAGTGCCGTTAGGGGCTAACCAACGCGTGCTGGGCCGTCCATCCCAGTCAGTCCCAAACCAATCAGTATTTCTTAAGGCTATGATATGAGACTACATGTAACGGGGAATTTGTCCCATAGGTCAGGTGCTGTTAGGCCCCGTATCACAGGTGTGATTAGTTTGTTCCCAGCATAGAGTGGCCTTTTGACTGAGTTGACCACTGGTAGGAGTGAGCCAAATATATTCGTCCCAAATTTGATATAGTCCATTCTGTGTGTATCAATAGGTTGGGGACTTTACCTTTGGAACTTCTTGTTTATGATCCACCTGTGACAAGGCAAAACTCGTTAGTATTTGGGCAGTAGAGTTGAAGGAAAAGGTTTGATTGTGGCCAGGGAGCTCCCAAGGGTCAGAAACGAACGACCACAAAGAGACATTATGATTAGTAAGAGATGAATCTTGTAGAAGAGAAGAGCTAGAATCTAATATACACAAATGTGTACTGTAGCTTGTACTGAAACATAAGTTTTCTCTCTAAACTCACCCTCATTTTTACAAAAGATAGCCAAATTAGGATTAAATGGTTTGCAAAATAAGTGTAGTTTCAATAAAACTTGGTCCGAGTATTTGCATAAGTGCAGGAAGAATAGCAATTGATCATATAGGCTCTTTAAAATCTGCTTTGCTGGAATTCTTTAATGAGGAATCTCAGACTGAACTTTAAAGGCCTCTTGAGGCCAGGAAAGCCAAGCCAAGGACTTGCCATCATTGCTACTTGATTCTCATTCCCTCAGGCCTGCCTCCACGTCCCAGCGTGGCCAGAAGACACGCTGTTCAGGTTCCCTGCTGCATGGCCCCTGCTGGCCGATCCCTGTCCTTCTCCAAGGCTGGGCTCACTGTGAAGTTCTCCGTCAATGTCACCCATGTTTCCTTCCCGGCTGCGAGCATCTCACCCTCTTCTCCCCCTCACTGCAGACATCATGTGTGGCCCCAGACTGCTGTGTCTTAGGGCTTATCTAGGCACGTGTCCCACCTTCCCCTTGAGGCTGTACCTTATGCAGTAGTTACTTGATGAGCGTTGGTGCTGGAGATATTGTGGAGAGCAAATAGACATGGTCCTGCCCTTGTGAAGCTTAGAGTCTAGCTTGGTGGATAGACATTCATCAATCACACAAAGTAACAACGGGGTAAGTGTTCTGGACCTCAAGGGCATGTTTAAAGGAGGGAGGGAATGGGAGAAGGGTCTGATTTCCTCTGGGGAATCAGGGAAGGTTTCATGGAGGAGGTGACACCTTGGCTGATGTCTGAGGAGGAGTTACATGGTCCAAGAGGCAGAGAAGAGAACTCCAGGCAAAAGGAACATGTGCAAATTCCCTGGGGTAGGCATGGTGACCTCGTAAGGTGGGAGAAGCTAGAGAGCTGAGAGCTGGGGCAAGGATGGGGGAAGGTGGGAGGTGGGACAGGAGGCTGGAAGGGACCATGGGCAAAGGTATGTGAGGATTTTGGTGCTTGTTGTAAGCGCATCAGTGAGGTGGGGGTTGGAATGGTTAGAATTACATAGTATATCAGTAGAGTATCATAGTGTATCAACAGAGCATCAGCGTGTCACAGTGCATCTACAGAGTATCACAGTGTTCAGTCTTTTGTAGCCTAATCAGAAAGTGACATGCCAACATCTTTGCTGCAATCTATTGGTTAGAAGCAAGTCATAGGCCAGCCCACACTCCAGGGGAGGGAATCATGCAAGATCGTGAATATCAGAAGGCAGGGATCACTGGGGACCATCTTAGAGCCTGCCGTTCAGGCTCCAGCATTGAAGATTTGAGGGAGGCAAAGGATGAACTTCTTGGCTAAAAGGTTTTTATCTTGGGAAACGAGAGGTACAAGGACCTTTGGGGAGGAGTTTTAAAATCAGAAAAGGTGTTCACGCATCCTGTCGCTTCTGGTGGCTGGCCTGGAGGCAGGGAACTTTTGGCTGAGGGCCTCTCAAGGTCTTCCCCAGCTCTGGAATCCCAAATGAACATCCCTAGGCTGACACAGCTCGGGGACAGGCAAGGTGACCCATGCCAAAGTCTCCACCATCCAACTGCCCCTCCTCCCAACGGCTGTGGAAATGCAAAGAATTTACCAAGTCTCTACCAGCAGAACATTTCATTTTTCTCACATGAACGTTTGAAACTGGCTTTACTTGGCTCGATGGATTTCTTCATTTCATTTCATGTTCTCTTTTGAGTCACAAGATAAAAAGTAGATTTTATGATCGGTTGGCTCATTAAGAGATAGACATCAGCATGAGTAATTACAGAAACGCTCCTTAAGAGGAGGCTCCATAAGCAAGTCCAAATTATTTCCTTTTTATTAAGAACATTTTCAAAGACATAAAAAAGTAGAAAAAAATTGTACAGTATCCTGTATATCCCATATCCCCATGGCCTTGGCTCTATAATTAACATTTTACTAAACTTCCTTTTTCTCATATCTGTCCATCTTTCCATCCCTCTCTCCACCCATCATTTCATCTAATTTTTTGGAATTATTTCAAAGTAAGTTGCAGACGTTAGTATAAGGAAGTCCAATTTTATTACTTTTATTTTTATTTTTTTGAGGAAGATTAGCCCTGAGTTAACATCTGCTGCCAATCCTCCTCTTTTTGCTGAGGAAGACTGGCCCTGAGCTAACATCCATGCCCATCTTCCTCTACTTTATATGTGGGACACCTACCACAGCATGGCGTGCCAAGTGGTGCCATGTCTGCACCCAGAATCTGAGCCAGCGAACCCCGGGCCACGGAAGTGGGACATGCGAACTTAACCGATGTGCCACTGGGCTGGCCCCAGAAAGTCCAATTTTAAAAGTTATTGTAAAAACCTTTAGATAAATCCTGAAATTCAATAGATTGTGGTTTTATAGGATTAGGGTGAACAGTTATATTATTCACTCATTTACATTTTTTTTTTTTAAGATTGGCTCCTGGGCTAACAACTGTTGCCAGTCTTTTTTTTTTTTCTGCTTTATCTCCCCCAACCCCCCCGTACACAGTTGTATATCTTAGTTGCATGTCCTTCTAGTTGTGGGATGTGGGACGTCGCCTCAACGTGGCCTGACGAGCGGTGCCATGTCCGCGCCCAGGATCCGAACCCTGGGCCGCCGCAGCAGAGCGCGCGAACTTAACCACTCGGCCACGGAGCCGGCCCCTCATTTACATTTTTGAAAAATGTGTTGTCATTTTCTTTTAGGACGAGTCTCTCTCTTTCCCAACTTATCCAAAGAGTACATCTGCCAGATTTTTGACCCAGGAATTTCAGGGTGACTTTTCAATATTAAAAATGTATGCCAAAAATCGTCATTCACATTCATTCATTCAAAACTACTCGTTGAGGTTTTTGTGGGTTTCAGGCACTGTTTGAAACACCAGCAGCCATCTCAGGACTAGAACAGTTGAACGGTGTCTCGTATGTAGAAGATGCTCGATAAATATTTGTTGGCCAACGTAATGAATCTCTAAAGAGCTTTCCAGCACTAACATTCTTGGGTATTGGTTGGTTTATTTATTGTTTTGCTTTGTGATGGTTTCAACACATAATGAATTGAAATTCCAGCTTTTACAATCTTTAAAAATAGTAATTTGTACAAAAAGATGTACACACTGCAAATTTGTAAATTCCACCATTTACGATTTGTGTGATTTGGGATAAACTATTTAAATCTCTGAGCCTCAGGTTCTTGACTATATAAAGGCGGGTAATAACCTCACCCACAGGCTTGTTCAGGAGATGAAACAAAGTTAGCACACAGAGCCCACGAGAACACTCGCTCTAATTGTGCATGTGGCCTGGATAGCTCTGTGCCAGAATTCTTCTCATGAATTCTGAATGGCTGAGAGAGGAGCTGTGTCTGAGGGAGATGAGAAGGAGGCTTATGACCATGCTGGCCTTCCACCCCTCCGTCTGCTCTTTCCTCTCCCGCCTTGAAGCAGCCACATCCCAAGGTGGACGAAACTTGTCTGTCAGCCCTGAGCCGGAAGTCTGCCTGGTCTGAGCGGCCGTAGGTCTCTCTAAGTCGCCAGGGTGGCTGACACAGGTGCTGTGGTCCCTGCCTTGCCTGCCTGTGCCTCCCAATAGCAAAGCATCTCCTCGCCCCGCCCCCGGATCACCTGCGTCAAAGTCACACTTGACGCACTGAGGTTCCTTTTGCAAAGTGTGTGACAGCCCTTTCCAGGTCACTGGAGTGGAATTTGACCCCTGGAGCTGGCTCTCCCCCTTCCCAGAGTCAGACTGTTCCAGGCTCATTCCCCCCACCTCACAGCCGCTCGGCTCTGCCCTCCTCTGAGGAGCCAAAGATGGCCGTTCCGTTTCAACACTGCATCTTTGTTGTTATTTTATTATGGTTACATTACATGAGCCATGTAGTCTCATGGAAGGAATATCGAAATGTGAACGTCAGAGTAAATTCCTTTCCCTAGAAATGAGCAGTTTGTGAAAATTCCTTTAGGATTTTTGTAGATTCTGACTATATATATTTATTTATTTATTTTTAAGATTGGCACCTGAGCTGACATCTGTTGCCAACCTTTTTTTTTTTTCCTTCTTCTTCTCCCCAAAGTCCCCCAGTACGTGGTTGTATATTCTAGCTACAGCTCCCTCCGGTTGTGCCATTTGGGATGCTGCCTCAGTATGACCTGACGAGCGGTGCCATGTCTGCGCCCAGGATCCAAATTGCCAAAACCTGGGGCCACTGAAGTGGAGCGCACGACCTTAACCACTCGGCCACGGGGCCACCCCTTGACAATATTGTGTAATCAAAAGTGAAATAACGCTATGCATGTCGTTTAGTAATCTCTCTCTCTCTTTTTTTTTTAACTTTAGGCCCATCTCAGACATTATTCCACATGGAGTCGTTCTTTTTTCACAGCTGCCGAGAATCCATTGTGTGGGGGACCCAGAGTGTATTAGTCCCTCCCGAACCAGTAGGTGTTAGGTGGTGTCTGACTCTCTGTTATTACAAATACTGCCAAAAAAGACAGCCTCCTGCATCGGCCATAAGGCACTGGAGGAAGCACAAATTGAAAACTGGAATTAGAAATGGAAAAGCAGAATCCTTGCCTCAAATCATAGCCATGACATAAATCAGGCCCACCCTAGGTCCAGGCTTTATCTAACGTGCTCTCTGCTTATCAATGAATTTAATCCTCGCGGCCATCTACGAAACAGCCATGATAAGCCCCATTTCCAGGTGTGAAAACTGAGGCACAGAGGGGTGAAGGAATTGAGATCACACAGCTAGTCAGACGTGTGTGTTAAATTTTGGCCCATATCCCAATATTGACCTCTAGAAAGACCGTAACCAGGGGTGCTCCCGCCAGCAAGCCCTTTCTCCCTCCAAACCAAAGCGGGGCACGGAGGACCCTCACTCACATTTCCGGGGCGCTCTGTAAACGCTTTATGTAGATCACCCCATTGTAATTCACAACCACCCCATGAAGTAGGGGCTATTATTACCCCATTTTACTGATGGGGAAACCAAGGCACAGAGGTTAAACGCTTGCTTAAGATCACTCAGCTGGCACAAGGGGATTTGGGATTATGACATCTGTTTGATTTTTGAATTAAAGAAAATTTACATGAAAATGGTTTTAAGACGTCTACAGCCACCCATGGAGGTCCTGGACCCCTCGGGTGACCTCTGCTCTGTCATTCCCTGCATTATATGTCCTGGTGGATTTCTGTCGTTGGTGGATGGCAGTGACAGTGTCCGTGGACGTCTGTCGGGGCAGCTGGGGATGATTTGGGTCCAGAGCTGGGCGGGATTTCATGGAAGGGAAGACTCTCCCCAGGGCGGCAGTGGTGGCCCTTAGCGGGAAGCGGGGCAGAGAACACCTGCAAAGGTGAAGAAGCAAGACAGGAGTGACCTGCCACTTCCAGAGGACAACCGGGCGAGCCCCTTCCGGGATTTCTAGCACTCCTGGGGCAGCCACCTTTGTGCCCCTCCCTATCCGCGGTCCCCTCCACTGCACACTGGTCCAGACACCTCAGCTTCCCCCTGTGGCCTGCAAATGTCCACCCCATGTGAGGCCAGCAGTCCTTCACACCCGGGTGTCAATCACTTTACTCGGCTAATTAGATCAGCGCCCTGCTGCCTAGATGCCCAGACGTCCCCTGGGGGCTGAGCAGGAAGGAGACAGACTTATTTCTGAGGGAAGATGGCCCAAGGCGGACTGGGGGACACCAGGTGATGCATGTGGAAACCGAGACGCCTTCGCTTCGGGCATCCCAGGAGGAAGAGAGTAAGTGGGCGGAACAAGGGGAGAGGGGCTGTTTCCTGGTCGCTTCCCAGGTGATTTGGCTGAAATCAGCCCGGGGAGGGTGGGCCAGAGGAAAGTGCGGGACCTGCGGATGGCTGGAGGGGACAGGGGACGGCTCGGGCCCCCAGTGTCCTGCAGAGCCCTCAGGTGACAAGGTCTGCCTTCTCTGCATCAGGAGACCTAGAGCCACCCCCCAGGGACTGACCCCAGCCGTGCGACGGGTCTTGTGCACCCAGCTTCTCCAGCGTCCGTGTCTCCCCTCTGGCACAGCTTCACCCACTCACAGCCCACTCCCTGCCCACCCTATTGGAGTGAAGACACAAGCTCCGGAGTCAGGGAGGGGAACTTAAGAAGCCGCCAGGGTCCCCCTGTCTGCAGGATCAAGTGCAAACTGCTCAGTATGCTGGACCTGGGGCTGGCAGCCCTTTCTGCCTTGTGCCTCCTCCCACGAGGCCTCGCACCCCAGCCTCTGGCTGCCCCCGAGGGGCCTTCTGCTTTCTGCTCTGCACCTTTGCAGAGCTGTTCCTTCCTCCTGGAACCTTTGCCCCCTGGGATAGGGTAGGGTCACCCCTTCCCGCAGAAGCACTTTCCCTGACTCGCCCACTCACTCGGGGTGGAGCACAGCCACCAGCATGGGTACTCTAGTGTGCATCTGTAAAAGGTGCCATGTGTTGTGACTGTGATTGATGTCACATCGGGGAGGCTGGGGGAGGGGCATACCGGAACTCTCTACCATTTGTGCAACTTCGCTTCGAGTCTAAAACTACTTCCAAAACAAAAAGTTAACAAGAAAAGATGCCCAGTCCTCATAGTGGGCTTGATTGCAGGCCCCACTTGTCCCACGGGCTGGACAACCTGTGCGAGCAGACCTACTGGTCCTGGGGGTCCAGGTCTCTCCTTTGTCAGCCGTCCTGCCCCGTGTGGCCCCACTAATCCAAGCGTGGCCTGTTGGGGAAGTTTCCCCAAATACACACCTGTTGACTTCCTGATAACCCTGGTTTTGGATTCTCAAAACTTTAACATAAGCAATTTGACCCCTAACCTGTGTTTGAAATCACTTTGTTAAACGTCTCCGTGTAGGTCGAGTCCCCTGAAGGAGACCCTGAGATGCTTATGCGGGCACACGTGACTTACCGAGGATGTGCGCACGGGGCGGGAAGAAGCTGAGCTTGGGGTGGTTTCAGGCACGAGGCCAGCTTGGCCTGATTCCCCCAGAGCTCTGGAGCCTGAAGGTGAACGAGGCTCGCGGCTGGCCTGCCGGAGGGGGCCTCCAGGGTGGCTGGCTATGGGCTGCTGGATGTCAACAGCCAGGTGCTCCTGCTCCTGTACCTGCAGGTGGGGCAGCCACAGTAGCCCAGGTGCCCTTTGAAGAGAGCAGCAGGTGCAGGGGCCTTGGGGAGTCGGGAGGAGGGCCCCGAAGCAGAAAGGGGGATCCGAGGAGGCCTGGGCAGTGCTGGCACTCGGGGTGTGGAAGACAGACAGTCAGGAAGGTGGATGGAAAGTGGCGGAGAGCAGGAGCATGCCAGAACCCACAAGCACGAGCTGGAGCCCACAGAGATGGCCTGGAACCCACCTCGGTCCTTGTTCCCTCTGACCACGGTGACGGGGGTGTCCCGCAGGGGCCGGGCCCTTCGTCACAGAGCTGAACACATACCTGGCCTGGGAGTCAGAGAAGCTGAAGGAGGAGCCGAGTGGAGGGGGCATCACTGGCAAGCCCGGCTGTCCCCTCGTGCCAGTGAGGTGAGCCGGCGGGCGAGTGACCACGCACAGGAGCCACAAAAGTGCCGTAGCTCCCCGTCCCCTGAAAATCTCACAAGAGTCTCTCAGGGGCCCCTGTCACGGGTTGAATCGTGTGCCCCCGAAAGGTGTGTTGGAGTCCTTACCCCAGATCTCAGCATGTGACCTCACTTCAAACTAGGGTCAAGGCAGATGTAATTCGCTGAGGTCATAAGATGAAGTCGTACAGAGTGAGGTGGACCCCTAATCCAGCAGGATGGTGCCCTTAAACGGAGAGGGAAATTTGGACACCCACCGAGAAGGGAGATGAGCGAAGACGGAGGCAGACGGCATGGTGCGGCCACAAGCCGAGGAGAGCCTGGGGCCCCCAGAAGCCAGAGGAGGTGGGGGCCCCCTCCCCCAGAGGGTTTGGAGGGAGCACAGCGCTGCCCACACCCTGACTTTGGACTTCTAGCCTCCAGAACCGTGAAAGAATAAGTTCCTGTCGTTTAAGCCATCTGAGGTTTTGGTTGTTTATTATAGGGGCCCCAGGAAACTAACGCATCCCCTGCCCAGACACTCACAGAGAAGGGGGATCTGGGAAACACGGCTCAGCCTGGCCCTGTGGGTACTGAGAGCAGCCCCAGCCTCTTAGATAAACATCACCTCCTCCAGGAGGACGCCGAGTCGGCCCCTGCCTAGCTCTGGCCTGGTGCCAACCGCGACCTCATTAAGTAGTGCGTCAGGTCACTAGGCACTCTTGTCCGGCTCCCCCAGGACCCCATTCATTCTGTGCAGACAGACGTGCCATCCAGCTCCTTCTCTTCGGTTGCCCCAGGCCCGACAACGTGCTGACAGAAGAGAGCGGAATTTGCAGGGAGAGACAGGCCACCCCCAGGTTGGCAGGTGGCCTCGGCGGGGGTGGGAGTGGGGGCTCACAGCTGGCAGCGGGGGCTTCTCTGACCAGGCCCACACTGGTCAGCAGATTAACCGTCTCAGAGAAAACCAGCTTTTCTTCCTTGCTCCTATGGGACAGACACCCCAAACCCTGGCTGACCAGTTTCCCCCAAGTGTTAATTTATCGGGACAAGCATCATCTTCAGGTGGTCCTGGTTGCAGGAATCACCAGGCTGCAGTGGCAGAGCCGACGGGCGTTTATTACCCGCTTAATTCAAGCAACAAAGCAAAGCGTTGTTGCACGAAACATGATGAATGCTCCTGTTAAAGCACCCTCTTAAAATGATACATTAACAGGCTGGAGCCTCCGTGCCTGACCCCCTCCAGGAGGCTGGACCAGCCCCAGATGAGCCTGGGAGCTGTGGGAATTCGGGATTTGCTTCTGCTCTGCTTGGGGTGGGGATGGGGGTGGGGGGGTATCTGCACAGGTTGCAGCCCCACTGCTTTGTGGGATTTGGGCTTTCTAAAGAACCCTGACCAATGTTCACCTCTGACAGCAACCCCACCAGCTGTATTGCTGAGGGAGATGCTATGGGAGCATCTCAGAGTTTTCCCCAAAGTCCGTTCCTTATCAAATCATTTCTAAATCATGAAGGGGTCAGGTAAGGATGTCACAACGGTGCTGTCTGATGATGGTCTTTGCTCAGTCAGCAGCTGACACAGAAGAGTGGATACTAAAGCTTTGATGAATAGAAGTGTGGCAGAGTAACGGCAGTGGAGTGATCGACAGCTGGGGGTGGGAGGTCGGGGGGTACTTCGGACTGGCCTGCGTTTACATTCTCGCTCTGCCATGCCCTTGCTGTGTGACCTTGAAGAAGTGACTTCCCCTCTCTGAGCCTCAGTTTCCCTGTCTGTAAAACAGAGCTCACCCCTGGACCTAGTTCCTAGAGCTGATGCGAGGATGACATGAGCGAATCATAGCAGAGTTCTCGGGTCTGTCGATGGGCAGAGCTTACTCGGCATGTTGCCTGGAACAAAGCAAATGCTGACTAGAGTAACTTTGGGGCTGTCTTCAGGCTGTATCACGAAATCCCTGTTTCAGCAAAGACACCATCTGGCCAGTGCTCTCCCGTACGTATCAGCCATCCTCCATGGTTCTGCCAGCTTATTCCTGTTTTTTAAAATATAGAAGACATTTATCCAGCATTCCCTCGTCTTTCTCCCTTGATCCTCCCACAGCCCCACGAGATGTGCACTGCCATTAGCTCCATTTTCCAGATGAGGAAAATTGAGGCTCAGAAAGGGTTAAGTGACTCACCCAAGATCACGTGGCCAGTAAGGACGGGTGCCCAGCGAGAACCCTCATCTGTCTGCATCTTTGTCTTTGGTATTTACAATGTGCCTTGCCAGCTGGGAGAGGCAGGAAACGGGCGAATGTTTCTGAAGGAATCTCGTACCAGAATCTTCCATGCCCTTTATCTCATTGGAGCACCACGGCAGCACTTCGAAGTTGGTATTTTATTCATCTTGATTTACAGCTGCTTGCTCACAGTGTTACCACTTCGGTACGAGGAGTGCTTTGGGGAGCCAGGCAGGCTTTGGAGGGGAACCACGTTCGGGTTCAGCGTCACTGTAGAGCTGCGTGACCCAGGATAAGTTGCTTAACCTCTCTGTGCCTCAGCTTCTCCATCAGTAATCCCGGCACCTACTTTCTAGGGTGTTTTGAGGCTCAACGATTTTTTTTCTCCTTAAAGATTGGCACCTGAGCTAACAACTGTTGCCAATCTTCTTTTTTTTTTTTCTTCTTCTTCTTCTTCTTCTTCTCCCCCAAGCCACCAATACATGGTTGTATATTCTAGTGGTGAGTGTCTCTGGTTGTGCTGTGTGGGATGCTGCCTCAGCATGGCCTGACAAGCGGTGCCACGTCTGCACCCAGGATCTGAACCGGCGAAACCCTGGGCCCCCGAAGTAGAGCTCTCGAGCTTAACCACTCAGCCGTGGGGCCAGCCCCAAAGCTCAATGATTTCATGTGTCCACGAGGGGCTCATGGTCAGGCTCGGTGCTTGCGTTCTGTGATTATGTGGCAGCGGTGGGCTGGTCTCTGGCAACGCTGGTACCCCCGTCACTGCTCAGTGGGTTGCAATGATCTATGGTGTTTCCACCACTGGAGCCTGTCCACGCCGATCTGGCCCCGCTGAGAACCGCTCCCAGCAGCCTCCCTACTTCTCTTTTATTTGAAGATAAAATTCATATTTCTACTATCTACTATAGGTGTGTCCCAGAGCAAAAAACCCCCAGTAATTTCAAAGCCTGGAATTCAAAACCCGCAAACCTTTGAAGCTGCAGCCAGCTGAAAAAAACTGCAGTCCACTGAAGTCACTCCTGTTTATGGGGGAGACGAGAAAGTTCACTGCAGACAAAGGCGCTCACGGGGAGAGGGAAACTATGAGAAGCATTTTCTCCTAGGCTTCACTTGCTCTGGAGCTGGCCTCTCAGCTGCTTAACCAGCAAGACATTTCACCCACGGGGGGCTCGGCCTCCCCCCGCCCCAGGAAGTTATTAAGTTGAAAATAATTAAGGTTGCTAAGTGATTTCACAACTTGTGAAACTGCTAGAAAGGAATCCTGTCATTGTTTAATTAAAAAATGAAGGAAAGAGGGAAGAGAAAAAAGGGAAAGAAGGGAGGGAAGAGAGGGAGGGAGGAAGGAAGGAAGGAAAAAAAGGAGGGGGGAGGTAGGGGGGGAAGGGAAAAGAGGAAAATATGCATATGCTTAGAGGATGGGCTCTCTGGGGGCTGGGGAGAAGCGTTATCTCAGATGATTCATTCCCGCTCAGCTGGAGTGGTCCCTGCCGTGGCCTTCCTCCTGTTGCTCCCCGCTTTCTGGCACCTCTGTTTTGGCAGTTGCCTCCTTTCTGTACCCAGGAGAGAACAAAGGGATTCTGAAGCTCTCGTGGCATCACATACCCACTTCGTCCAAAGGCACAAAGGGTCCCAGTTAGAACACGGAGCAGAAGTGCTGGATTCAGACCGGCTCCAGCATTTCCCAGCTGTGTGGCCTGGGGCAGGGGCCCTGGCTTTTGCTAAACTGTGATTTTGCTTACGTGCAAAACAGGGTCAGTCGTATAATTGTCCTGTCGACCTATTTAGACTGAACCCTAAGAAACTGCCATTTTTGTAGGTCAAAAATGCTCAAATATCAGTAATTCCGTAAGGTTGTACCTGAATCGGTTAAAAGGAAAGGGTGTGGGAGTGTTTTGACAATGGGTAAGCGTTGCTCTAACACGAGCCATTGACTCACTCCTCGAGTGGCACTGGATGTCTCTGCGATGCCGCCCTGGGCTAAGTCGGCCGGGACTATGGACCCCACTCAGTCCTTGCAACAATGCGGAGGACGGATCCAACTGTTCCTCATTTTGTGGGTGAGGAAACTGAGGCCCATGTGGTCAAAATCACATCCCCTAGAACATTCGACGAAATGTGGAGCAGCCAGAGTTTGAACCCAAGCAGTCTGACTGCAGAACTCTTCGTTGTTAATTAATCATCAATTATTTGACTCAGTCTATTCATTAGTTCAAAAAACGTCTGTTGAGTTTTTTAAAATGAGCCAGGCACGGTTCTAGGCATTAGGAACATGGTGACAAGGAAGATGAAGTCCCGGCCCCATGGGGAGAGGAAGTTACACACAGCAGATGGGTAAAGAGTATTACAGATAATGCAGTAACAGGAAGGACGATAGCAGGCCCCGGGGGGCTGTGATAGGATGGGGTACATACACCTCGTCTTCGTGCCCGGTTCCTCACACAGAGCTCCTGAAACCTTTGGAATTTCTTGAGTAATAGGGGTGATAGGAGCGTCTTTCATCATAGTATTTGGTCTTGGCTCCTGGTTCCCAGCAGAGAGCTTCTGAATCCCTTGGAATTTTGTGCGTGATAGGAATGTTTTTTGTTCTGATGGGGAGACTCTTGGGGATCCCTAAATAGCTTCGTGGTGTGGGCCAGTCACTAGAAAGACCAGATCTTGGTTAGAAGCTTGGAACTTTCAGCCCCTCCCCCAATCTCGGGGGAAGGGAGAGGAAACGGAGATTAAATTAATTGATCGTGCCTATGTGATGAAACCTCCATAAAAGTCCCTAAGTGATGATGTTCAGGGGGCTTCCAGCTTAGTGAACACATCCACATGCTGGGAGGGTGGTGCACCCCAACCCCACAGGACCAGAAGCCCCTGGGTTTGGGAGCCTTCTGGATCTTTCCCTAGGTACCTCTTCCTCTGGCTGCCCATTTTTATTCTTTATAATATCCTTTATAATAAACCGGTAAATGGAAGTAGTTTCCCTGAGTTCTGTGAGCAGTTAGAGCAAATTATTGGATCTGGGGAGAGGAGGTCATGGGAACCCCCAATTTACAGCTGGTTGGGTGGAAGTATGGGAGCCCCAGGACTTGAAGTTGGCATCGGATGTGGGGGCCATCTTTTGGGACTGAGCCCTTCTCCTTCGGGGTCTATGCTAACACCAGGTAGTTAGTGTCAGAATTGAATTGAATTGTAAGGCACCCAATTGGTGTCCAGAGAATTGGAGAACTGGCTGGTGTGGGAAAAAAACCCATACACAGTTGGTGCCAGAGGTGTTGGGAGAAGAAACAGATCACAGCTGGTGTCAGAAGTGGGATTTGTTAGAGCCGCCCTGGCTCAGGGAAGCATGATTCGAGAAGAGAGAGGACAAGAGAAAGCATGGGGGATGAGAAACTCGATTCGAGGTGGCCATACGGTCACCGTGGGGTGGACCCGCAGTGCTGCTATCAGTCACTAAAGGTGAAAGTGGTCAGGGGAATCCAGAGTTGGATCCAAGTGCTGGGGAGCTGGTTTGCTGGATGCATCAGGAAATGAAAACTGATAAGAGAAAAAGGAAAAATATATCATCCCTTGGTTATCGTTGTCTGTAATACCCAAAATGAAACTAAAAGAGAATGCTGGATTGGACTTTGATGCTTGACAAAGCTCATTTTTCAGTCAGTCTGGGCTTGGCCACTAGCCTCAAAGCCACCCACAAAGGGAACCACAGAGGGTACCCCTAAGTCCTCTGGCCACCAAGAAGGTAGTCCACTTGAGGGGAGGGCAAAACCAAGGAAATTCTGAAGCCAGGGGCTACGGTCTGAAGGCTGTCTCATTTAGGGGGTGGGTACCATCAGCTTCCTGAAGAACCTTTGATTTGGGGAGTGGCTAACCTAGGGGCTGCATCCTTTGCCCCTCATGCTGCAGAGCAGAAGTGGCTGCTTTGATAGAGCGGTCTGGGCGGTGACAACTGAGGAGGAGGCGAGGGTGGCGGGAGCATCTGGAACGGAGCGAGAGTGATAAGGCAGGCAGAAGCCGGGGCGGTTGTGGACTGTGGCCTGGGCTTCTGGGGAGGCAGTCCGCGCAGAGGTGACGGTGGCCTGGGTCCCGGTGCAGGGGGAGAAGCGGTGGAATCGGAATCTGCCTTGAAGGTAGAGGCGGCAGGACCTGCTGGTAGATGAGATGAGCAGGAGGAAAAGAAAAGGCTGCTGTCTTTGTTATCAAAATCTACAGGTAATAAGTTGTAGAGAAAGGACGAGAAGTCCAGGCTCTCGATATCGGTCAAATGTTCTCTTCGCCATTCACTCGTTTCACAAGCATTTATTGAGTGCTTACTGTGTGCCAGGCACCGGGTCAGACCTGCTCTGCAGTCTTGGAGCTTACACTCTCCAGAGGAAGGCAGATTCCACATCACCAACGCCTCAAGAGGCAATATAATTATGTGGGTGCAGAGAAGTGCGGTGCCCCAAGAATGCATGGGAGGGGCACCTTGTTATTCCAGGCTTCCCTGGAGAAACCTGCAGAGGGACAAAGCTGCACCGTAAAGACAGCTGACATCCCAGAGTCCGGGGACGTGCTGAAAAATTTACATCCACGGTCTCATTTCAGTCTTGATAAGAACCCCAGGAGGAAGGAACTGCTTTTATTCCCCTTTTACAGATGAGAAAACCCAAGGTTCAGAGAGGGGGCACAGGTTGCCCAAGGTCACACAGCTGGCTGAGCCAAGACTCCAACCTTGGGAGTCGGATCCTAAGTTTCACCTTCTTCTCTGTTCAGAGTTCTCTGATATTAGCCGCTTCCCACTACTTCTTGGAGAAAAAGAGACGTGATTAATAAATCAATATGTCAAATAATAAGCATGTTCTACCTGCAGACAGTCCCCCATGAGAGGAGCAGGTGTGTTTTTTTTGGAGGGGGGTGAGCATGAGGAAAACTTGATGAAAGTCCAGAACTCTCCTCACGAGGTCCACATGACCTTTAATTACTTACAGATTTAACAGAATATCATTCCACATGATTTATTCCACTGAAAGATTGATTAGTAATATAACTTGAATTGTATTCCGTTTCCCCATGCAATTTACGATGATTTAGCGCCAAATAAAGACTAACCCATGGCCCCTGCTTCAAAGAGCCGCGGCCCCTGGCTGTTCTAACACATTTCGAAGGGAGAAGTTGTGCCTCCCCCAGTCAGAAAGCAATTCGATCTTTCCTAACCTTCGACTAAATGAGGATCTGGATCCTTCCAACCTCGGCGGTGGGGGTGGGGCTTTTCTGGGCTCTGGGTCACTTTCTTCTGTGCCTGGCTTCTCGGCTTCACGGCTTCAGCACTGTAGACACTGGGCCGGAGCCTTCCCTGTTGAGGGAGACGGTCCTGGGCATTGCAGGATGTGGGTCAGCATCCCTGGCCTCTGCCCCTCAGCTGCCAGGAGCATCCCTTCCTGAGTTGTAACAACGGAAAGTGTCCCCGGACAGTGACACATCCCCTGGGGCCAGATTCGTCCTTGGCTGAGAACCACTCATCCGGAGGACTTCACTGACGTGGGGGAACCAAAATGTGTTCTTTAGAAGAAAAAAACAAGCACATTTAAAATCTCACCGACACACGTACAGGTGAAAGTGGGGAGACTTTCTCCAATGGGTCAATCACAGCTTTTGTGTCCTCGTCTCTTTGGTCCCTGTTGTTACACAGACAACGTCCTTCAAGTGCTGGCCCGGAGGCCCTCAGAGGACGGACGCTGTGGACCTCGGGTTTTGACGGGGGTGTCCAGCGGGCGGCACACTGTGCCCTGTGAGTGGTGGGGATCCTTCAGTCCATTGCTTCCCGTCTGTATTCTGGATTCCGCGTGAACCAAAGGGACTCCCGAGGCCTCCAGATGAAAAGCGAGGTGGTCAGCACGGCTCCCCTGGTGCCGTCCGAGCTCTCGGGCCAGGGGAACACATGCTGTTCTGTTTAGTGGACTTGCTCTACCAGCTTCTGGGTTTTCAGCTTTTGGGAACCCCCGTCCCTCGAGGATGACGTCTGACATTTCTCTGCGTGTGTGCGAGTCCCTAACACTTTGCAGGCACTAATTATGGAAATTTGTGGGACAGCCTGGCTCTGGCCAGCCCCTTCCCTTTTTCTGTCTTAGACAACAAGTAAAATAGCCCAGTTCTGCTTTGCGGCAGGACCACCAAGGCTGAGCAAAGGGCCTCCGGCCCCTCCCGAGGGTCCCCTGGCGCTCTGCTCCACTTGGCGCTTTCAAGGACGTCTCAATGAGCGGCCTTGTTGAGACTTCCACTAAGGCCTGGCCTAGAAGGGACCATTAAAAACAGTTTAATCAGAACAAAAGAAGTTCTGTTCTCATTGTCCCCCCGCTTGCAGTTCGGATGCGGCAGCTGAAAACCTACCTGCACCGAGTTACGAATCTGGACCCAGCCACGCTGCGGAGTGGCCTGCGCAGAGATTTCTGGATGGATCCTCAGAGCAGATAATCTACAGCTCAAGCAAACACAAGGAGAAGCCTTTTTGTTTGGCACAGACGTTTCCTATTAAAAGCCTTCGGAAGCCCCTGGTAATTGGAGCCCCCTTTTTCCTGCACAAGCTCAAGGTGATCATGCTCACGCACATGGGGCCCCTTGGAAGAACTCCTGGCTTGGATGCTGATCCCGTCTGCGGGGAACAGTATGGGATCAGACTACGAAAAGATATCCGAAGGAAGAGGCACATGGGTGGGAGTGAGTTTGAGCTGATTTTAAATGCTGCCCTGGAAGCTTTGCAGTTGGTGAT
Source organism: Equus quagga (assembly GCF_021613505.1). Classification (NCBI taxonomy): domain Eukaryota; kingdom Metazoa; phylum Chordata; class Mammalia; order Perissodactyla; family Equidae; genus Equus; species Equus quagga. The sequence goes on along the minus strand of NC_060278.1, from coordinate 105,816,350 downwards.
TTTCTGCTGCTGAGAAGCTCCTAGCAGGCGGAGGCCTTTGTGGTGAGCCTCCAGAAGCTTCCAGAAACAGAGAGAATTGCCCCAAAGTGGAGCAGTTTGTGCGTCGTGGGGGATGGGAACTTGCGTGGCCAGCTTTCCAGGGCATCGAGTGAGTTCAGTCCCACCCGCTCTTTGAAATGGACCACGAAAAAGAAGTGATCTTTAAATTTTGGTGGGTTTTTTTTTTTTCTGTATTGGCAAAATGGAATTTCTAGAGCTGACTAGCTTCAGAAGCGCATCTCGTTTGCCCTCTGGATTCCTCGTCCAGATTTCTAGCACCGTCGGCCCGTGGGGCTGTGGGCTATTCTCGCTGTGCAGGGCCTGACGCAGCTCAGAACCATTGTCATCCAGCCTCGTGAGCAGATCTAAGCAAAAGGAGGCAAAGGACAAGTCTTACTGTTTTGGACTCAACTTGGGGGAAAACATGCTTGCCAAGGCCGAGGAAAGACCCTGAAGCGCAAACACACGCGAACTTGCCAGAAAGCTACGGGGGAACAGTCGGATCCAAGCTTTTCTGTGTGCAGTCGAACAAAAGCCCCAAAGAGCATTCAGGACCAGATTAATGTCACCAATGTTTCTCTCCCGGTGCCCAGCAACCAGGAGAGCACTGGAGCCTGTCCTGCTTTATCCCCCGAGGAATTCCTGAGTGCCCCCCTGGGGCAACGTGGATTACGAGGCTGAGGCTGAAGTGAAGACCAATACCAGCCAGTAGTCACCATTTCTTAAGTAATCATCGCATGTCAGGCACTTTCCACGGATTATCTCATAGATTCTCCCGGCAACATGAGGGAGATAAATGCGAGGATAATTCTGCCCGTTATACAGATGAGGAAATGGAGACTTGGACAAGTTCAGTAAACTGCAGGCTCCCACGGTGCGGGAGGGGTAGGTTCTGATCAGCGGGCCTGAGTGGACCTGAGATTCTGCTCCTGGTGATGCTGACGCTGACGGTCCACGCACCACATCTCGGGTAGCAAGGACGTAAGGCAGGAGTTGGTAAAGGTTTTCTGTAAAGGGTCAGATGGTAAATGCTTTTGGCCCTGCAGACTGTGTGGTCTCTGTCACAGCTACAACTCTGGGGTTGTAGCATGAAAGCATCCGTGAATGACGTGTAGAGAAATGGCCACAGCTGTGTTCCAATGATACTTTATTAACTAGAGCAGGTGACTGGATGCAGCCCGTGGGCCACAGTTTGCTGACCCCTGATCTATCGGATGCAAAAGGTCTCTATCTCATAAGGATGTTGGGAAGATAAAATTAATTAAGCCTGTGATACGCTGACGCAGATGCTGCTGGTTGCTGACTCAGTATCCATTGTGTCCTCTGTCCTTTCTACAAGAACCAACATTGTGCCAGTTAAAAAAACTCCCTGGTTAGCCTCTTATGCAGCTAAGGGTGCCTATGTGGCCGTGTGCTGGCTGACGAGATGTGAGGAAGAGATGTGTTGATGTCAGGATAGGCTACGTTTCCCCTTTTCCTTCCTCCTTCTTCCCTCCATCTTGCCTGGAAGGCTGATGTGATGCCTGGAGCTGGAGCAGCCATACTACAACCATGAGAAAGAAAACTACAGGCTAGTGACAGCAGAGCAGGAAGCTTAAGAGGAGAGAGGTACTTGCAGTATTTTTGGAGAAGCTGTACCAGCCTTAGACTTCCTCTCTATACACCCCTGTATCAGAAAAAACACACCTCCTTTTTGGTCCAGCCATTATAGAGAAATGTCTGTTACATACAGCCAAATGCAATCCTAACAATTCAAATACCGAATCCAGGGCTGGGCGCATGGTAAGTATCTAATAAGGGATCCATATTCAGTGTTGATAATGTCAGAAGTGAGCTCTCTGACCCCCTTGGCCATCTTGGGTGGGGTGGTAAGGTAACATGTTTTGCCATGAAATCAGTTTTAATGTCAAGTTTTTTCCTTCGATTCAGTGTGCAGTTAGGAGGTGGGCAAAGAAGTGAAGAGAGCGATGCCTGAGTACTTTTCTGCTACAGAATCCTTCAGACTGTCATAATTGGGGCTGTTTCTCTCCTTGCACCACAGACATAGATGACTCTGAGTCACCCTGTGCCCCTGGGTCCTGGTACTCAACACTCACCCATCTCATGCCCGCAGACGTTTGCGGTGGAGCCTTCCCACCCACCGTGACGGTTAATTATACGTGTCACTTGGACTGGGCTAAGGGATGCCTGGATGCTGGTTAGAGATTTCTGCATCCATCTCAGAAGAGCCTGGCGTTGGAATTGGTAGCCCTCGGGAGGCAGAGCAGGGCGGTGCGGACAGCCCCAGGCCTTGGTGACTCTGTCAAATTCCTGAGCCAATGCTGCAACCATTTGCCTCCTCCCCTGTTATTTGAGATCATTTAATATCTTTGGTACATGAGACACCAGCCGGGGGTTCCCCGCAGCCAAGCACACCCCAGCTGGCGGCACTTTCTACGCAGACGTTTGAAGGTGTAGTAGACACCTCCCCCTGAGACCTCCTCTTCCTTTCCTGTTCCCCACCTCAGTGGACAGCACCACCCTCCGCCCAGCTGCTCAGGCCAAAACCTTGACATCATCCTTTCTCTTTCTCCCACACCCTACATCCGGTCCGTCTGAAAACCCTGTGGAGCTGCCTTCAAAAAGGATCCAGAATCCACCCACTTCTCCCCACCTGTGTGGCCCCTACCCGGGTCTAAAGGGCCACCATCTCCACCCCGCACGTCCCAGTGGCCTCCCAACTGATCCCCGTGGTCCCTCTTGATCCCCCAAGACCTGGTCTCCTTTTGGCAACTTGGGTGAGCCTTTAAATCTTCTGATCTTGCCGCTCCTCCATGCAAACCGTCCGCTGGTTTCCGGATCTAAATGCAAAGTCCTTATCTGTGTTCACCATCTGTTGCGACACAACAATATTCTCACAAACTTAGTGACTTGAAACAACACACGTTTGTCATCTCAGCTCCTGGTGCTCAGGAGCCTGGCTGTCGGCTCAGCTGGTCCTCTGGACGGCCGCAGTGAGGGTGGTGGCCGGGGCTGAGCTCCCATCTGAGCTCAATCAAGGGAGGAGCCACGTTCAAGTCTGTGTGCTTGTCTGCAGGACGCAGTGCTTTGCTGACCGTTGGCCAGAGGCTGCCCTCGGTTTTTTGTCATGTCAGCTCACACAGCTTCATCACAGCCAGCGAGGAAGCGAGTCCCGCAGCAAGATAGAGATCATAATCGTATGCAACGTCATCCTGGAAGCACATCCCGTCACCTTTGTCATATTCTACTGGTTAGAAGTAAGTCACGGTCACCCCTCCTCCACTCATGGGAAAGGGAGGTGTGGACACCAGGAGGTGGGAAATTAGGGGCCACCTAGAGTCTTTCTGCCACTGTGGCAATCAAGGTCCTCCATGATATGGCTGCTGATCAAACCTCTGAGCAAAGCTCCTAACTCTCTAATTTTGTTCCTAATGCTCCAGGCACAGGGACCTTTGGCTGTCCCTTGAACACACCATCATGTCCTGCCTCAGGGCCTTTGCACTTTCTGTTCTTTGACCCAGAATGCTTTTCCCCAGTGATGTGAATGGCTCCTTCCCCACTGCCTCCGGGGGCCCCTGCTCAGACACCTCTCCTCCCGGAGGCTTTTCCTGGCTACTGTGGCTAAAGTAGCACACTTGGCAGTGCGAAGCACTGGTTCCCCAGGGCAGCTAGCTGTCTGCAAAACCCCAGCTCAGCTGGAGAGTTGCCACAAAGGAAGTTCTTTGATCAAACCTGGTGCTGGTGTCTGCTGTTTCATTTTTGCCTTCCCGTTATCCCTTCCCTTCTTTTTCTGGTGACAGCATCCCCTTGCTTTGGAGGAACTGCTCCGGCCCAATGGCATGGGTCTCTGGTGGGGCTGACCCACTGCCCTGACCCCCACCCTCACTCAGAGGTGGGCAGGTACCTAGATTGGGAAATCCAGGTGTTCCATTCCCTGGACAAAGAGGTGAGCCGAGACCTGGCCATCGTCTCCTGGGGCAAGAAGCTCCCCCCTGCCTCAGGGTCACCAGCCAACACTGTACGTCTGGAGCCATCAGTGGCCAAGTCCCCTGGCCACACAGAGGAGGCCTGTCTGTGGCAGGAAATAACGAAGCCACCATTCCGACAGATGCCAGCTTGAACAATGGAGCTGGAGAGACAGAGAGAAACAGAGCCGCAGAGAAGAGGTCGCCCGCGAACCCCAGGACCCAGCGCTGCCCGGACGGGATCTCCCTCTTAGAGACACCGCTTCCATTCAGGCTCGTGTCACCGGCACTTCATGGACTCCTGACTCAATAACGACAGCTCGGGAAGACCCTTCGCTCTCATCAAAGACCCAGAAGTCCTGCCACGATGAGACCCGTTTATCCTTCTCGAGCTCGTTTCCTAAACTCACTTGCCCGGGACGTCCTTCTCCCACACGACACGCACGAACACTTGGATGACTGGGGAGAAAGAGACAGGACAGCAGAGGTGGGAGGTGACATTTGCATTATTAAACTCATCTGGAAAGTGGGCTTTGAGTGGCCACTTGGAGCCAGATGTCAAGAATTATCTAGATCCCTTAAAACTTGCCGTCTGATGTGGGGCTCAGCTCCTGAGTGAGGCGATCTGTGTCCGTACGGGGCCATTCTCACAAGACGCTTCTCTAAGTCACATTCTGCCTCAGAGACAGACCCGCTTTTCCAACACAGGGTGGTTGCGTCTGCTTGGCCGGTTTACTGCTTTTTGCCCGGAGGGCTCTCTGAAGTCACAGATGTCTTGAACTAACCTCCAAGCAAGGGGCACTCAGTGTGGCCACACTCAACTGATTTTTTTTTTCTCCTTCAAAAATGGAAATGAAGGAACCCAATGCCTGTAAATTAAATCTTCTGGTTATAATGAGGCTTTTGAACACTTGTAAATCATCCTTTTGTTTCTCTGGTTCCCACCCTCCACCCGCAGCAAATTCCCACAAGCCATTTGGGAATCAAAGAATATTACCCCATAAAACAAAATCAGGGCCCTAGTGCCAGAGACACAGAGGGACATGGGAGCCACCACTTATGGAGGGGGCGGAGGCGGCGGCCGTAGCTTCTGCCCCTCGTCAGGAGCCCTGAGGAGCGAGCCTCGGACTTGGTGTCTACACAACAGCTGCAGGAAGAGGTCTGGGTCTGAGGCGACGCGATCTTGGCAGCCTCTTTGAGGTCTGGGAGCACCGCACTGCCTGGCTTTGCAGCTGCAGAGAGCTGACTGGGAGCACCGCCTTGGAGCTGACTGGGAGCACCGCCTTGGAGCTGACTGGGAGCACCGCCTGCGAGCTGACTGGGAGCACCGCCTGCAGGGGTGGCTGGGAGCACCGCCTGCGAGCTGACTGGGGGCACCGCCTGCGAGCTGACTGGGAGCACCGCCTTGGAGCTGACTGGGGGCACCGCCTGCAGGGGCAGCTGGGGATGGGTCTGGCTGAGCTTCCGACCAGAAGTGGATGAGCACCCAGCAACGCCCAGGTCTGGATGCTGCTCGGGGGCAGAGGCCCCGGCTGGGACTTGGCCCGAGTTCTTCTGGCTGTAAGAATTAGGCACTCCTTCAAGCCACGCCAAGGGAGGCAGTGGGACCACGAAGATGCCCGTGTCCGGGGATCTGGGCACAGGGAGCCATCAGGTCCCAGGCAACGCTGGAGTTAGAAAGTATTCCTGGAGCCAAGTCGCCCAGATGCTCTCGGGATTCACCCAGGGGTCTCTGCACCTGCGGTGCCTCCACCAGGAGCCCCCTTTCCCTCTTTGTCACATGCCTGGCTTCTCAGACGTCGCCTTTTCAGAGCCGCTTCCCCCACCTGTCGCTCTCAGACTCTCTCTCGGCTTTCTTTTCCTCTGTGGCACTTGTCACCCATTCTTGTTTCTATCTATCTCCCCAACTAGAACATAAGGGATTTTGAATGTCTTTCCACTGATGCTGCCTTATGGCCTGACTAGGCTGTCACATGGTAGAAACTAAATAACTAGGTGTGGATGACAATGAATCGGTAAGGTCTCAGGGCTGTGCTGCACGGCCAGGGTGGCCATTGCCCTACAAGGCAGAGCCTAGGACACAGGTGACACTTCCTGCTTTACCCAGAAGAGCCCCTCAGTGTAGAACTGCCAGAGATAAAACACAGATGCCCAGTTCAATGTGAATTTCAGACAAACAATGACTAAGTTTTTGTGTGAGTGTGTCCCACCTTATATTTAAAAATTAGTCATTGTTTGTCTGAAATTCAAAGTGAACTGGGTGTCGTATATTTTCGTTTGCTAAATCTGGCGAGCTTACTCAGGGGTCAGTCATCGTGAGAGCTGTGGAAATAGCAGTTGTGGGCTGGCTTCACGGAGAGGTGTGGCTGGATGAAATAAGACAGCCAGAATCATGTCGCCCAGGGTCTGAACGCTGGCCTGGCCCTTCATCAGCCACGTGGTCTTGGCCAAGTTCTCTGACCGCTGTGCCTCCGTCTCTTCATCTGTGAAATGGGAGCTGCAGCATCTAACTTCAGGGCTGCTGGAAGATTCACGGTAATCTGCGATGTGTTCCACACCGGACGGTTGTGTCACAAACACTAACTCGTACTAGTCTTCGCATCATTTGTAAGACAAACTCAAATCTGTTCATCTTCCCAAATTCTCTCTTCATCTGAATCAAGACTAACCTGTTTAGAGTGAAGGCTGACCAAGGGGAGGCAAGAAAGATAAAACCAGAAGTAAAAGAATGAATAATTTTTAAAAAACCGGGCAGAAATACAGTGAGGGAGGAATGAGAAGAAAGAAGAAACAGAGATGGAGGGAAGTGTGATGTGGGCCAGGGAAGAGCTCCTGGGACCCTGGGAACCCAGAGCCCAGATTCGAATCCCAGCTCTGCCCTGGCCCACTGGAAGACTTTGGGCCCCACAGTTTTCTCTGGGTCTCAATTTCTCTATTTCCAAGATGAAGGAATTGAACCACACATTGGCAGGACTTTGTTGGAACTGACTGGAAACTTAGTACACCGTGGCTTAAACTATCCAACATCTATTTCGACTCATGTAACTGAAAAGTCTAGGGTGGGGCTGGCTTCAGGCGCGGCAGGCTCCAGAGGCTCCCCGAGGCTGTCAGTCTCCCTCCTCCTCTTGCTTGGCTGTGCCCCCATGTGGCTTCTCTCTCAGGCAGGCTGTCCCTGAAGGGAGGCAGGATGGCTACAGCAGCCTCTGACCTACAACTCCAGCAGGAGGAGAGACCCTCTTTCCTAGTAATTCCAGCAGAAGTTCTAGTTGAGTCTCGTTGGCCTGATTGAATCCCATGCCTTTCTCTGGGCCAGTCACGTAGGCTTCTCTGCTTGGCCAGGCCTGCTCGTGTGCCCACCCCTGAATCTGGGAGAGGGGGAAGTCTAACACGAAACACAGGGACCGAGAATGAGGAAAGGGCAGTAGAGGTACTTTTGCCAGAAGAAGGAGGAAATGGCAGGGGAGGCCAAGGCAATGGGCATTTCCCAAAGTGTGTTCTGTGGAACCCTGGGGGGGGGGCAGGGAGGAGCGGTGTGAAAGGAGAGCAAACTCGGGGGCTTAGGGCCCCTGCTGGAGTTGCCAGGTAAAATGCAGAATGTCCAGTTAAATTTGAATTTCAGATAAGCAAAGACATAAATTTTTAATGTAAGTATATCCCAAATAACACATGGAACATACTTATACTAAAAATTATTCGTTGTTTATCTGAAACTCAAATCTAACTGGACATCCTATAGTTTCATTTGCTAAATGTAGCCCCCTTTCTTCTCTGTTTAACCAGAGAGGCTCTGTTTCTGTTTTCTGTGTCAGGTATCTGTGAAAGCTATCTTGAAGAAAAGTTTCAGCTGTCGAGAAAAAGAGAAAGTCTGTGAACTTTTAACCGACATGACTTCCACGGCCCTGTCAGCTCCCTGACGCTGTATCCTGCGGGCTCTGCAGCTGTGGGCAACAGAACCATCTGGGGCTGGCTGGGGCAGGAAAAGAGTTCACCAAAGGACCTTGGGGGGCTCACAGACCCCCGGGAAGGCCAGAGACCAGGCTTGGGGGCTCTGCGGTGGAGAACGTGGCCCCAAATCGCTCTGCAGAATGGTCCGGGCCCAGACCAACAGCTTCTGGGGTGGATGCCTCAGACTGGCTGAGATCCGGTCACATGCCACCGCTCTGGCCGCAGAGCAGGCTGGGACAGTGCATGTCCAGGACGTTCAGCTCCTATTGGAGGGGCGGGCTCTGCTTTCCAATGTGGAGGGTTCCTTCAACATAAGAATGTCGCTGGGAGGAAGGAGATGCTTAGACGCAACAGCGAGGGACACGCCTGCTCCTGAGGAAAGAATTTTGGGTTTCCAGGTTTCTGGGTGAATTTTCTGAGCCGGAAGGAGGCAAGTTTATGGGAAAATCAGTTCCCAGGGCCAAAGAGCAGGAGTGTCAGTGGGAATGGACCTCTGGAGGGGTGAGCGGTTAGTGTCCAATCTTGCCTGGAGGGTGGGAGTTTCTGTCTTTTCAACTTCCCAGTGTTCCCTGAAAAATGAATGAAATGGAGTGGCTTTGAAATGCACCAGGCTTGGTGGCCCCTTGGTTTGGGGTGGGGGGAGGCTGGGCATACCCTCCAAGCCCACCAGAGTCCTTTATAAGGCCGGGGGCAAACTGGATTCCTGAATCTGACTGGCAGATGGGTTTTCTTTGGTCTAATGGTTCAAAGACCAAATTGCATTAGTTGCCTCAATACTCTCAAATACACATTGAGAGCTGTCACGTACAAACCCAGACTTCCAGCTTCTCTGGAAAATCCGAACTACCTTGTAACACTGGAATCAAATTCTGGGACCGCATCACCCCCGGGAATGTGGTGTCCGGTCCCCCCGTCCCTGCCTGTCCCCGCTGCAGCTGGCCCCGTGGCCCTTGCCACCTGCCATAGTGTCAGTGCTCGTAGTGCCCTTTAGTGGAATCAGGAGGGAGGTAAACATTCCTGGGGCCTCCCACCGCAGGCCTTGCATCTCTGTATTTCTGTTACCTGGCTGGTGGCTGCAGGCAATTTAAGTGCATAAAGGAGGAAGTGAAGAGGAGCTCAGGGGTACTCTGGGCGTGTGTGAATACAGATGGGGCCCCCGTGGTGTGCAACGCCTCCGCCAGCCCTGGCAGATACAGGCGGGACTACGACAATCCCTCTTTTTTGGCATGCCTCAGGGTTTAAGGACTCAGGCCCTGGATCCAGACAGCCTGCAATCAGGATTCTGATTTTACCACTCACTCCTCAGGGTCATAGGCAGGTTCCCTCAAGTATTTGAGCCTCAATTTCCTCATCTGCAGAATGGGGATAATTATAATGAATATCTCATACATTGGTTAGAAAGAGTAACGTGTTAATAAAAAAAGCACTGCAATAGTAGCTGGCGGATCTTTAAGTTTTAATTGGGAGCCTCAGACAATGTAAGTTAGTTGTAACTTGAGAAATTTAGTCTTGTTCCTCAACATCTCGTCCCGGGACCGGCAGCATCCGCAGCCTCTGGGAACTGGGCAGAAGGGCGGAATCAGACCCCGCTTGGCCCGGCCGTGTGGGAATCTGCCCCCTGGGAACTCGTGCACGGTCAGGATGGAGAAGTGCTGCTTTAGGATCCAGCGAAGGGAAAGGTCTGCTCCCAGATCACTAAAGCACCAGCTGGTGAAGAGCCGGGCTGTGGAGACAGACGCCGCTTTGGAGAATGGTTCCCTCACGGGGGAGCCCTGTGGAGTTGGGCGTCACTCTCAGCATCTCGGTGTCTTTCTCTGCGGTCTGAGAAGCAGAACAGGCAGCTCCAAGTCCGAGGGCGACATGGGCTATGCCAGGGCAGGACTTAGCAGGTGCCTGGCGGAGGGACCTGCTTCGGGCTCGTCAGCCACTCTTCTTCATGTCTGAGAAAGAGGAAAGGGCCTCCTCTAAAGCTGAACCAAGAATAGTAAATGCTCAAAACCAAACCACATTTCCTCCAATTGAGGAAGAAATCATAGCCATGCTAGTGAGAAACAAAACCGAAGCTTCCCCCTGGCTGTTTGGGAGACTCTGGAAATCCCGCCCTGGGCATCAGCTTTCTCAGGAGCGTGTGCGTGTGCACGTGCGTGCATGTGCGTGTCTGTGTTTTCCATTTGGAACTGTGGCTACTGCCGAGTGTACTTAAGACTGACAGAAGCTGTTTGGTATCTTACCCCTCTGTTTAAAAAATTGTGCAAAGATAGCCCCAGCGCAGCCAGTCTGAGTCTGTACCTCCAGTGCAGCAAAACTTCGCATGGAAAGCAGCATTCCGTTACAGGTGTGCTAAAATCATTTCCTCTCCAGGCAGAGCTCTGCACACAAGCAGTTTAACGCCTGTGCAGGAGGAGGCTCTCGGCCCCCTATTCCCTGCTGGGGTCTGAGGCCCAGGTCATCTGGCCTTGGCCGGGTGGGTGGACAGAGGGAGCAGCCCCCAGGCCAGCTGAGCTCCCCCAGGCAGACGGGACAGAGTTCCACCCATGAAGATGGGGTCCCTACCTCCTGCTGAATGTATGTGTCAGCAGAATTCTTTTCTTCTTTTTATTGCCTTCAAGACAGATGCTGACTTGGTCAAAACTGCTTTGGCAAGATGTGAGTGACGATGTATGAAATGAAAGCTCCTTGCCCAGTGCTGGGAGGCCAGCAAGCGAGGGGTGCGGACCCTCGGCCAGGGCTGGCCAGACACAATAACACCCCTCACATTTCCAGGCCATCTTTCATCCAAGTGAAGCGGGCCCCAGGTGTGGAGCAGACGGGCAGATCAGATTACGGCCCTGGGAGCCTGAAGCTGGGTGCCCCGGCTTTGGGAACCACAACTAGGGGTGGGTGGGTGGGGGGCTGGCTGCTGGGGAAACAAGATAGGCCCCAGGGCCGTTCCTGGGCCTGGATGGTGTGTGTGTGTGGGGGGGGGGGGTGGCTGGGGGACAATGAGAGGATCGGAATGCGAGGATTATCCTCTCTCTCACACGGCTCTCCCGCTGGGCTCGCTGGGCTCCTGCTCTCTTGCTCCTGCTCTGGATCTCTCAAAGTCAGGATAAATTTGCTTTTCTCTGCTTGGCCGAAAAGCAGACCATGGTGAAAAGTTGCGTTGTTATTTTTAAACTTAGGAGGCTTTCCTGGTAACATAATTTTCTTTTCATCCAGATGGCAACTAACATTTATCAAGTCATTTCTCTGGGCCCCAGGCACCTTGCAGAGTCCTTCACGTGAACTGAATGAGCTCCTGAATCCTCACAGCACTGTAAGAGACAGGCGCCGTTAGTCCCCCATTATACAGATGGGCGAACCGAGGCACCCAGACGTCAAACCCCTCTGCCCGTGGTACCCGACTGGAAGCGGCAGAGCTGGGGTGTGAACCCAGGTGGGCAGGCTTCCGGAGTCCAGGCTGCCAGCTCGCACCCAAGACTTCCTCTAAACAATCTCGGCGCCTCTGCCGGTGGCCTCCGCTTTCAGACAGCATCCCATGTCCTTCCAGGCAGCAATGTCTTGCCTGCGTGTTTGTTTGCATTCATTCCTTCAGCAGTCGAGCCAGCCCTCGCTGAGGCCAGGTGCAGTGGCGGGGACTGCTTTGGGGGAGAAAGCAGGGAAGATCAAGAGCCCATCCCCTCCCCCAGCACGGATCACAGGAAAGATAAGGCTAAATAGGGCTTATGGGAGTTCAGAGGGAGCCTTATCTCCTCCAGTTCTTGGATATGGAGAGCATGCGCTCTCTCCATCTTGCATGAGAAAAGATGGCATCCCAGAGCAGGACGGGCGGCGGAGCAGCCCGGGAGACGCCCAGCCCGGCGCCTACGCCTGCGCCTGCGCAGTCAGCCCTACCTACAGCCCCTGCTCTGTAGGTATTGGCTGAGCTTTTCACTAGTCATGCAACAGGTACTTATTGAGCACCTGCTGTGTGCCAGGCTCAGGCGGGCTCAGGTGAGATGCTCAGAGGGGTAAACAATCCTTGCTTCAGGGCCTTCCCGTGGCTGAGGGGGGACAACTATTCGCAGACCAGTGTGTTGTTTTCATACACAAATTGCTAGCACGGATACCTGCTGCCCAGACCCGCAGCCTCACTTGCTTGTTAAAATCCCCCCAAAAGATCTGAGAGTGCATGGAAAAGCAGAGAAGGCTGGTGGCATTTTAGACTTTGGGAGAAAGCGACCTGCATCATCTCAGCTGGCGTTGAGGTGACCGAGCCGTGCGGTGGCTTTGCCCCTGGAAGGCCCGCCCTGGGGCCGCAGCAGCTCTGAGGAGACAGAGCCCAGTGTCTGTGGCTCGCTCTGCGGGGCCTGCGCACTTGCCCGGGGAAAGCCCTCTCCTTCTCATCCTTCCAGGACTCAGGTCAATGGCATTCCCTCCTGGAGATCCTGTTCCCACCTCCCCCCACCTCCCCCTGTTTATTTACTCCTGTCACCCATCACAGGCTAAGATGATGTGGGTCATACACTCTCCGATGGACACTGGAGGCCAGCAAGCACTCCTCCGACTGCCTCAGTGGGTCCCTGTGTTAGTCTCCCCCTCTCTGCAATGCCTGTCCCAGGTCTTTCTCCTTGACCCTCCTGCGTGCCCCCGTCCGCCTGGCTCGGGCAGTTGGGCGCACTGCATCCTTCTCTGAGGGGATACACGGACAAGTACTGCACCCCCCCCCCCCACCCCCAAACCGTAGGCAAGCTTCCTGCTTTGTCTCCCCCCTGGGCCTGAAGACCAGCTTCGGATGGAGGCCACCACGGGGCTCACGCACTGCTGCCCACTCCAGCCCAGCGCTCTGCTTGGCACCGGGATGGGCCACATAATTTGTAGGGCCCAGTACAAAATGAAAACAGAGGCCCTTTGTTCATAGATTATGAAGAATTGCAAGATGGCAACAGCAGAGCATTAAGCCAAGCATGAGGCCCTTCTGAGCACAGGAGCCTGGGCCCATGGAGCCCAGCCTGCCCAGGAAGTGCTCAGCAAGCCTTTGTTGAAGGAAGGAGGAGGGCAGGTGGAGGGGGTTTCAGAGTGCCTTGACTCACAGGTGGGCAGAGGCCCAGCCCTGGGTGAGGGGCTCAGGACCCGTTCCATCTCAGCCTGGGGCCCATGGACAGGATCAGAGGATGCCATACGAATGGCTGAGACCCGCAGGCTTGCATGTCTCTTCTCCTTGCCTGGCCTCTTGCCTCTCCTTTCTCCACCCATGTGGCCCCTCAGGCTGCTGTCTTGTCCAAAAGCCCCCAAATGGCTGCACGGCAGAGCCACCTCTGCTCCAGAAAACTCCAGAAGACCAGGTACCTCTTTACCAGCTCTTGGCGCTTTCTCTCGGCCCTTAGTGAGGCTTAGCCAGACCCCTCCCAAAGGAAAGCCCTGTCCCCACTGCCTGTGGCCATCCTGCCTGCAGCCCATCACGTGGGAAGCTCTGGTTTGTGGGTCTGCCTCTGAGGGGCAGCCCCAGAGGGGAAGGAGGCAAGGCGCAACCTTGATCGCAGGGTCCTCACTGCTGCTCCGGGCAAAGTGTTACTTTACTCCCATTTACACAGATGAAGAAACTGAGGCTCTGAAGAGCAGTAATTCACTTAAGGTCCCACAGCAGGTTCTCAGTTGTCTGGGGCGCCTATGTCCACCCCCCGTGTGAGCTGGGCTCTGTGATATGGGGTAAAGGATGCCAGGAGGGGCTGTCTGTCTGGTGAGGTCCCAGGTGCAGACCCTCGGAGGTGAACTGGCTGCAAGGCCAGCTGCGTGCTCCTCAGACACTGCCAGGCAGGCCCCATGGGGAAGGTCCGTGGGTGGTGGGCAGGCAGTGTCTGGTCTCAGGCCGAGAAGTGCTTGGAAATAAATGGGGCCCCAAAGGGGAGGAGTGGGGAGGAACTCTCCAGCTCACACAATTTCATGTATTCATTCAATAAATAATGATTGTGCAGCCACCGTGGCTGCCAGGCCCAGGGGTCAAGGCATGGCGGCTGAAGGGGCAACCTGGGGAGGCCAGCCTGGGCCCCCAGGACACTCCATTTCCAGTGGGGACGACAAGACAATAAAGAAGGCACAGATGACTCAAACAGTAGTTTCAGACTGTGAGAGGAGTTAAAAGGAAGAAAACAAGTGTGTTTCTTAAGGCGGGAAGCAACCTTAGCTTTGCTGGTCTGGGAAGGTTTCTGGGAGGAAGTGGCACCTGGAGGGGAGGGTCAGCCAACCTAGGCACTGATGGAGGGGGGGGGGGATGAAGGGAGTGGAGAGAGTTCCAGGCAGAGGGAATCGCAAGTGCAAAGACAAGCTGGCGACAAGTTTGGGCAGTCGCAGAGGGGTCGGCGTGGCTGCAGTAAAGGGCGGGGGCAGAGGGACGACAGGGGCCCGGGGGTCACCTCCCCCGGGAAGCCTTCTCCGATTCCTGCGCTTTCCCTCACTTCTTCCACCGCAGCCTGAATCCCACGGGTCCCGCTCAGGCCTCCTTCCCAATCCGGACTGCAGTCCGGAGAGGACAGGGTCGGCTCAGATTCCTGCCTCCGCATCCCCGCGGCGCCCGGCCCTGCGCTGGGCACCCTGTGGGCACTCGGTAAATATTTGTGGAGCGCACTAGAAGGAATGAATGAACCCATTGGGTGCAGCAGGGGGGAGGGCGGGGCCGAGGGCAGGTGGGAGGCCGCGGGCGCGGGAGGGGCCCCTGGAAGCCCGTCCTCCGCCTCCTCCTCCTCCCAGGCCCCAGCGCGTACCACTCTGGGGCTCCCGAGGCGGCCTCTCGTGCGATCAAGGGCGCGCAGAGCTGGGAGAGCGACCCCGAGCCCCTGCTCTCGGCGCCGGAGTTCGGAAGAGGGTGGGTCGCCGCCGCCGGAGGGCGAGAGCGCGAGAGGAGCGGGAAAAAGCCGCGCTCGCTCGGCGCCGCCTCACTGCCTCCCCGGCGCTCGCTCTCCCGGCTCCTGGGTGTGCTGGCTGCTCCTCCCACCCGCGCCCGCCTCCTTGCTCGCTCGCTCGCTCGCTCGCTCGCTCGCGCCGGTTTCCAAGCCCCGCGGTGCGCCCGGGCGAGTGCGGGGCGAGGGGCCCCGGGGCCAGAGCTGAGCCGGCGGTGGGGGTCCGCGCAGAGCGCAGCCGGCCGGGGAGGGGCCATGTCCGGCGCGGGCGCAGCGGGGCCCGTCTGCAGCAAGTGACCGAGCGGCGTGGACCGCCGCCTGCCCCCCTCCGCCACCTGGGGCGGCGCGGGCCCGGGTGCCGGGTGCCCGGAGCCCGGGTCGCGCGTAGATCCGGCGCGATGCACGTGCGCTCGCTGCGCACCGCGGCGCCCCACAGCTTTGTGGCGTTCTGGGCGCCCCTGTTCCTGCTGCGCTCCGCCCTGGCCGACTTCAGCCTGGACAACGAGGTGCACTCGAGCTTCATCCACCGGCGCCTCCGCAGCCAGGAGCGGCGGGAGATGCAGCGCGAGATCCTCTCCATCTTGGGTTTGCCCCATCGCCCGCGCCCCCACCTCCAGGGCAAGCACAACTCGGCGCCCATGTTCATGCTGGACCTGTACAATGCCATGGCGGTGGAGGAGAGCGGCGGGCCCGACGGCCAGGGCTTCTCCTACCCCCACAAGGCCGTCTTTAGCACCCAGGGCCCCCCTCTGGCCAGCCTGCAAGATAGCCACTTCCTCACCGACGCCGACATGGTCATGAGCTTCGTCAACCTTGGTGAGTGAGGGCAGGAGGGAGGGGGTGAGCGTCTCGGTCGGGAGGCGCTTTGGGACAGGGAGGGGGCCGCTTCTTACATCCAGCCCGCCCATCTTTCCACTCCTGGCCGTTGGTAAAACTGCAGTGCCTGGCCAAGGGTCTCCTACCCGAGGTCCTAGTGGACCCCAAGCTGTGCGCGCCCCAGGTAGGGCGAGGCGGGTTCATCTGGCCTCTGGGAGATTTGGGGAGGCAAGGACTGCTCCGAAGCCCCCTCGGGGTTAAGTCGGCGGCTGCACCTCTCGGGCAGGAGGCGCCGGGCCAGCCGCGGCTCAGTTCAAAGCGCGGGGCTCGGTCATGTGAGCTGTGCCCGGCCGGCGCGGCCCGCGCTACCTGGATTTAAAGGGCCCTGCTCGGAGAAGCTGCCTTCCCGCCCTTTCTGGGTCCCTCTCAGCCCCGCCTGGTCCTGGCATCGCGGGCGTCGCGCCCCCTTCCCCGCCCTGGCAACCCTACCTGTCCCCTCGCGGTGCGCCCGCCTTAGCGTGCTGCGTGCCCGGAGCGCCTCGGGCCCCTCTCCCGGCCGCCGGGCGCCCCCCTAGCTCTCCGCTCTCCTGGCTGGAGCTGGGGAAGAAACGTTGCCATTGCGAGCTTTCTATTTTAAATATTTAATGATAGGTCCCGGGCGGGCAGAATCCATTTTCAGCGTTTATCACGTGTGGCGCGCAAACCGCGGCTTTTGGCGATTGGGTGGCGCGGGATCTCCAAGCATTCACCGCCGGGGGCGGCCGGGGGACCCGGCTCCCGACTGGAGCCGCGACAGACCCGGCGACCGGAGGCTGGCGCTGCGGCGGGGGCGCAGTGGCTCCCGCTCCATCTGTGCCCCCACATGGACCAGACTTGCTCAAACTAACCCCCGGCAGCGCGCGCAGTAGGGCTGATGGTCAAATATTTGGTTTCCGAGATAACACGCCGCGATAGCGCTGTTTCCTGAGCCGCTTTCATTCTACATGTGTAACTTGCTGCGAAAATCCGAAGGGAGCAGGACGGCAAACACGCCCACGGGCGCTGTGTCAACACGGGAATAATGATACTGAAGCCCCCGCTGGGCCCTGGGGCGTGGATGGGGGCGCGGGGAAGCGGGATCCACCTTAATGCTTCCAGGTCCAGATAAGGTCCCTGGAGTGCTCAGGACGCCATTGTCTGTCCTTAATAATAGCCAAAAATCAAAGAGTGAAATGAGTTTCAGCGAGCAAAGGGTGGGAGGTTTAGATGCCAAAATAACTTCAAGAAAGTTTAAATTATACTACGCAGCCTGTTAGAACGAGGCCGCTCCATATGTCATCATTTAGAACCATCTCCGAGATGGACGAGGTGGAAAAATCAAGGTGCCGGTCATTGAGATTTCCTATGTGCTTGTGGATCGTCCGGTCCCCATCCGTGAACTGGAAATAGATTTTATCGGGTGGGGGCAGGGGGCGGGCGGCACTGGGGCTGGGGCTTAGGGAGTGGGGGCTGGGGTCTGATCTTTCATTGTCAGCACTTTTGTCTATCTGTGTTTTTTTTTTTACCTTGTGTATTTATGGCCTGTACCGGAGACTAAAGAAAAATTCTAAATACATACATGGAAACAAGTAAATTAAAGCAGAGCTCTGTCGCCATCCTGAAGAGGGGTTTAACACTGCCCTTTCTCTGGCGGAGATTTATGGCATCTTCGGGTCTGTTGGGTACCCAGGACTCCCAGTCAATGCAGCAGGTCCCAGTGGTGGCCTTCAGCGCCTGGCTGGGGTCATTAAAAAGGTATTTCTAAGCTCTGGCCTCTGTGGAAGGCTCTGCAAACCCAGTGTGAAAAGTGGCCTGCTTCTCATGGACCAGCCGCACCGTGGGACCTGGGGCTCCCCCACCCCAGAGAAGGACCAAGTTGCTGACTGGCTGTCTCTGGGGACCTTGGGGCAGGGCTCTTTGCTCCCCCTTGGTGGCAGGAGCAAGCAGGGGCTTGTATGAGAAGGCCACAGCTGGGTGGTTTTCCTCTGGCTCTACACACACCTTTCAACCCCGTTAGACCCATTTCTTTCATCTTGAAAGGACAAAGCCCGGCTTGTCTGAGCCTCTTAATCAGTCGGGCTGGCTTTGGGCTTTTGTGGGACGGCCCTGACTTTCTCGGGTCTTGCTTTCTGGAACATCGCTCCAAATTAGATGGCGCAGTGGCTTTGAACAGAGTGCACTGACCTTGTTTTCTTTCTCAATCTGTCCCCAAAACTCGAGGTAATGAGTTGGGTGAAGACTGGACGGCAGTTTGGCCAGTCTTCCTGCCTGTGCTTCTGAGGTTGGCCTTTGATTTCTACTCGGCACCAGCGCAGGAAGCAACTGCCTGTCCCTGCCATCCTGCCCGTGCCACCAGAGTTTCTCTGCAGGAGGAGCTTGGGGGTGGCAGTGGGGGTGGAGGGGAGTATGTAGGAGACTTGTCTAGAGGCTGATTTGCTGAGAAAGCCCACTCTTTTTCCTTGAATTGCAAATCATGATTGATCTGTAACTTACAAAGTTTTCCAGAGGTGCATTTAGTCTCACACTTTACCTGAGTGAGCAAATGTCACTTTTCCGAATCAAACCATTACTTGTTATCATTCGGGGGACGTGGGGGGACGTTGGGGGCCGTGGATGGAGAGCTCGAGGGGAGCCTGACTTTCTCCACCGCACCCTCTGCCCTCCGCGGCATTCCGTCGCTGTTCTGCAGTGCTTGGGGGATCTCTGCCTGAATTCTGACGGCTTTTGCAGACCTGGTGCGTTTAGTCTTCCTTCTGTCTGCACCAAACTGGTTTTTGTTCCTATAAGTCGTTCTCCTCGGAATTCAAGCTTTTTGCCAGGCTGAGCAGGATCTAAACTAGAGAGGGAACTAGAGGAGAATTTACGACAAAACCAGGTGCCGAGAATGAGGACTTCAGGCCGCACCTTATGACAAAGACCAGCCTGGACAATAAAGCCCCGTGTAATGCTAGTGGAGCTGCCAGAGGGGCCCCCATCTTCCCTGCCTGGGCCCCTTGAGTTCAATGGCGAGATTTGTAAACTGGTTTGGATTAACAAGCCCCCGACTCCTCTGTGTACTCTTAATGGAATTCAAAACAGGCTCCCCTCTCTTGACTTGTCCCCAGGCACTGTGAATCCTGCAGGCTGAATTGGGAGATCGTCCCCCACCGTTCTTTCTTTGGAGAAATCCAGCAGCTCCTTTTGGACTCTTCCAAAGAAGCTGGCTGGCATTAAGGGTGTGTGATGCATATTTATCTCCGGTCCAGGTTATGAAGGAACCGAATTTGTATGATCTTCAAAGCTAAATTAAAAAAAGGGAAAGTTGGAAACCTATCCTTATTAGACTCAGGGTCTAAAAGTGGCTTTTGTGAACGGAGCTGAAGAGCAGGGAGAAGGCTGTGCTGTGGGACTTTTATCCCATCTGGCTATCCTTTTTGTTGACAAGTGTTTGGCATTAAGATCTCTCCTTTTGCCCCTTAAGAACAGGCCCTACCACTGTAGAGTATTAGAAAAAGATTCTGTTACAGTTTAAAAATTTCCTTCGGGGAGGTGCTCCGCGAAGGGAGCCGGGCTGCAGGCGTTCGCAGCTGTAACCTGGCTTGTGTTAAAATTTGGAAGGGGCTGTTCCACATTCCAGCGCTGGAGCGCCGGCCCTCGCTGGTGAGCAGCCAGAGGTTAATATAGATGTCACACAGGCTTTTCTCCCTCCTTGCTTTCTTTCTGAGGAGCGCCTTCGCTATAGGAGTGCACCAACAGCTGTGTTTTCAGTAACCCTTTCAAAATCACTTCTTTTAAACCTCATTTTCCTGCTTGTGTAAATCAAAGGTCTTCTCCACCCCCCCCCCACCCCCCGTCTCCAAAGGATATCTGTGACCCAGATTTGAACTTTTTTGATCTTCTTTGTTTTTCCCTTCTGGAATCAAGGCAGGTTCAGGCCAAGCCCCGGATGCCAGCTTGGGTGGCTATTTTTGGTTTTGATCCCGGGGTTGTCATTCGGTTGTGGAGTGGCCCATCGAAGGGGAGGCGGCCCAGAGAGCAAGCGATGTGGGGCCGCGAAGGGAGGAGTCTAGATGCACAGAGAGAAGAAACTGCTTCTCAGACGCAGCTCTGTGAGCGCTGGTTTGGGGGCTGACATCGCATAGTAGGCCATCAAGCCTCTGCTGAGCGAAGCAGCTGGTGTCGGGTCCCCTGACCACGGGGATGCCTGCGATATGAGCGAATGTCACATGTCCGCTGAACTCGGAGACGAGTGATGACTTCATTCCAGGGAGAGTCCCATCTAAGTTGATTGATCACCCCGATGGCTTTAATATCTTTTTTCCCTATTGGGTAAGGTCATCTTTGGCCCGGTGCAGGAATCAGAGAGTCCCAGCACTGCCCCAGCCCCACCCTCCCCGGCCTGCCCATCCGTGTGGCCAGCTGAATAGTTCACATGGAGAGCCCTTTGCACTAAATGGCTGGCCACGTTGACTTTTCTGCGCTCACTCTTCAGACCTAGCTGGGGGCTGTCGACACGCTGGCTTCTTGGCAGGCCGCTTCAGTGCTTCGCCTCAATGCGCTCTGGCAGTGTCACCGGGGTTAGGGCACGGGCAGGGATGTGTGAGACCTGTCATGTTATTGTCAGAGGCATGCGAGGATTAGTCTTTAAAACGTGGTGGTGGGAGAGCGTTGCAGCTGTGTACACTTATTATAAAAGATTTAAGTCCCACTGGTAAAATCAATATATTGAATTGCATGACCCTCTGCTTTTAATTAGTTTAAATCAAATGCGTCAGTGCCATTTTGCCTCCTCTTGCCTTCCCGGGGTGAGGAAATACCAATATTTACAGAGAAACTGTTGATTTGTGGTGGAAATGATAACACATTTAGCTTTACACACCCAAATTGCTCCAACTTGATGGATCCCAGATCAACGTGGAGTGGAGGGGTGACGTCACCAGGGCGAGGGAGCAGGGCGGCGACATCCGTGACGCCGGTTGCCTGGACCCTTGGTGCCGCCGCAGGTGGGTATGTCTGTGTGACGTGCTGAGGATGCTGGCCTTTCAAGGAGCCAGCCAGTTCTTTCATTGCAAGGCAGAAATATCGAGACTCACCCTTATCATCTGAAATCTTTGCTCTTAAGCGTTCTTACAGAAGTGTTTAGCGGGCACTTGCCCGTTGGTTGTTTCGCGTCTCTTCTCCCAGCGCGCTGGGTCCTTTGTATGGGACAGCTCAAGGCACAGTCCTTTATTTATTCCAGAGCTTCAGATGCTATTCTTTCCAATTCCTGAAACAGCTTACGGAGGAAGGGGGGTTCTCTTGCTGCAGACGACCCCGTGCGCGACCGCGGCGATTATGTGAACCGTGTGGTATTAGCTGTGTGCTCAGCTGCAATTGAATTCTGGGTTTTGCAGCAAATGGCATTTGACAAATAATATTTGACAAAAATGTGACTCGGTATTTCTTAATGTGGAACAGATATTTCATAGTTAACCTTCCCCAGTGAAAAACTGCTGGAACCCAGTGTGCAGTGGCGGTGCCGATGGCCAGCAGGGTGCCCGCTGTCTGTTTTCCCCTCTCCCGAGTGGAGTGTTTATGATTTGGGGGGATGTTAGGAGCACATGAAGTTTGACACTTCCTTATGCGAAACTCAGAGTAGCATGTGCTGTGCTGTCCTTTCAACGTTCGTGTCGGAAGGCGTTGTTGGGAGCCGCGCAAAGCCTCCCTGATCCCAGTGGAGTGGATTGAATTAATGACAGCTCTGAGCGCACCAGTTCTAGGGTAATTGCTTCATTGTTTTGGAGCCAGGCTGCTTATAATCCGGTTCCTGTACAAACATGTTTAACGTGTGTTAATGCATTTCCAAACCAGAGCCTCTTAGCACAACCCTGCTTTTCATTAATTGATGTCGGTAGCATGGTACAGTATTTCAAAGGGCCGGCCAAGCATAAACTGTGTTTCCAATTTCCTTCCTTTCCTGTGTTTGGAATGCCAATGTTAATTTGTTCCCATGCAGGAGCGGGGGCTGCCAACTGCGGCTTTCTATAAAGGGCTTCCCAGTGAAGGCTTCCAGCCCTCGCTGATGCTCGGGGCTGCCTGGCCAAGTTTCCTGACACTTTGCAGCTAATTCTGGGTGATATATGGAGTGGGGGGCTGGGGGGCTTCACTGCCGTGTAACGGAAGTTCTTGGTGACAGCAGAGGGTGTGACTTGGCAAGGGAGGATGGAACGGCATCCACAGTGATTCTCTTTAGGCACAACCTAAACCCATGTGTCTGTTTCCACTCTGGTTGCCTATTAGCTGTGTGACCTTGAGCAAATTTCTTAACATCTCTGAGTTTGTTTCCTCGTCTTGTAAAGCTGGATGATAATCCCCTCCTCCACAGATCCTCATGAAGACAAGATCACATCACGCACGTGTGGCACACAGCTGGCGCACAATAGATGGTAACCGTTGGTTTTATTCTCGTGGCTGGATCACCATTCACTTTGGTATGTTCGTCCAAATTTCAGTTTTTGAGTATTTAATCTTAAAATACTGAGATTAAGCCACCCGTGTTATTTTAAAGATGCCGTGAAAATGGCACCAAAGATGTGTGTGTGCGCGTGCACACCCTCCCCTTCTCTTTCAGAGATCGGGTAACTGAAGGAGCACACCAGCTTACACCAGGATAGAGTACACTGCAGACTCTTTCTCTCGATTTTGGCATCCATGGCTATTTAAAAATGTTACTCCTAGGGAAAACAGAAACTTGAGAGAGAAGCGTACAGGAACTCTACTATCTTTGCCACTTTTCTCTAAATGAAAAATTATTCCAAAATACAAAGTTTTAATTTCAAAACATCGCATTACTGGAGTATTTCTTCCTACGCCTTTCTGGAAGATGGTCAAAGTACAAATTGTCTTTTCTTTCAAGGGAGTGACAAGCTCAGAGCATTCATTAACAGAACAGCACAACTTCCCCACTTTTTATTGGAGCAGGTGCAAGCCTGCCCCCCCCAACCCCCGCCCCGCTCCCCCAGCTGGGGTCAAACTACAATAAAGCCCAGTGTGGATTCAGTGTATTTAGAAGCCTCTGGAGACCGGAGGAACGAAAGAGAATGTCTCCGGGGCCTGAGATGAGGGGTGGGCTGTCTCCCTCTCGGCCTCCCATAAATTCCCGTCAGCTCTTCCGAGACTGTGTGAAAAATCTGGCAGAGCGAGGATTGAGTTTCCCTGCATCTTTGCGGTCACGTGTTCTTTCACATCTTTATCTCCCCAGAGCAGCTTTCAAGTTTCAGTCTTTTGTTGTCTGGCTTAATTAAATTTGGCTGTGAATAAAAACTTGCACTGTTTCCAGAATCGAGGAGCTGCATGCTTTTAAGCATTGGAGTTAGGCCTGTGCTGTCTTGTGATGCCAGCCTCTCTCTCTTGCTTTCACGTAGTTTCAAAAAAAAAAAAAAAAAAAAGGAAAATCTAAGCGCGTAGCTTGACAGTTGGCCTAGAATGGTCCCAGGGCTCATCTGCCCAGCACTTTAACAATGTACACAGAGGCAGGCACGTTATCCTGTGGTTTCAATGGCTTGTGTGTGTGTTGGCCTTTGATAAAGGACTCTTCTTGACTTTTTTCAGACATTCTTGCTAAGAAATCCCGCTTTTGCACTGCCTCGCAGAGTTCTCCCAGCATCGAAGGTGCTCAGACCTTGGTGCCTGCGCGTGTGAATGGAGCGAAGACGTTCTTGGGCAGCGTCTTCCCAATGGTTTTCGATCTTGCATCCCCACTAGTGAATTTTCAAGTATAGACCCTAAATAGAATTAAATCCTATAACTGCTACTGTTTTAGGCTAGGTTTTACTTTATAAAACAAAGACTAAAATAGACATGTAAGTAGGAGGCACTAGAGATAAAAAAAATACAAAGTTCTCATGTGAATTCACATTTCATCTAATTATTATTAATTAATACAAAGATTGCAATTTTAATCAATTAGCAAGACAAATTTGATTAACTTCACTCTCCCTAAATCCTTCAATGTGATGGAATTTGATGTCTTTCAAAAATCGTAGTTCAACAGTTTGGGATCAGTGAGCTAAGGTCTGGTCCTGAATTTTGGTTATTTTGATCCTTCGCCTGTCTAGTCAGCATGAATGAAGTCGTCACGTGATAACAAAGAACCCCAGGATCTTGGGAGCTTTTAAGTCACAAAGGTTTGTCCTCTTGTCTTAGGTTTTAGCTCCATCACAGGTGGGTAGGGGGCTCTGCACATTGGCCAGACAGGAGGGGGCTCAGGTCCCCAGGCTGATGGAATTGTCACCCCCTCAGATGTCACCAATTACGGTGCCAGAGGGAAAGGCCATGTGAATTGTGCACCTGGAATGTGGAATTTCCACCTGGAGGTGGCGTGGCCCTCTGCTCCCATTTCATTGGCCAGAGCTAGTCACCTGGTCAAACCTGACCCACCGTGGGCAGAAAATTACAATTCCACCCTTGCTTGGAAAGGTGGGCAGCAGAAAGTGTCTGGGAAATGCACTAGCGACTACCCGCCTGTCGTAGGCAAGAGACTGTCTCCCAAGATGCAGAGATGGAGATGGAACCAGTGAGTGTTTGGCTGTGTTATTAAAACAAGCCCCTTAGTTTTCCATCTCGTCTCCCAGTTACGCAGAGAATTTTGTTGAAGCTCAGCTGGTAAATTTCTATCTTCCCCCGTGTCCACCAGTTCTTGAAATTTACCTAAGTGTGATTGTCATATTTTCCCCCTGTATCCCAAGGGTCCCCTCCTGCCTCCCCCAAGTGCTTGCACCCCATTTTGGAGACCAGCGTTTCTAGAAGCTTCTGCATCACTGAGGTACTCACTTGGGTCGGCAAGAATAACCCTTCTCTCCGGTCCCACTTGTAAAAGCACTCGCCTCTTCAGGACCTGTCTCTCAGCCACTTTGCTACCCAGAGAACTGAGGAGCCTGACGCTGGTCCCAGCTGAAGAGGCGTTTGTCCGGGCTGCGAGGTTGCTGCCTCATCGTGAAGTCGGACCTGGAGCTGGAGAGCTGCTTTTTCTTTCTGGGTCTCGGAGGCACTTCTAGTCCAGGCAGGATCCTGCATGGCTGAATCCAGGAAAGGACTTCAGAGACTCCTTCGTTATCTAAATGCATCGCTGAAATAATTCACAGTGAGCGGGGGGACGGTCGAGATCTCTCTGTGGCAGGAATGGATGGATAATAACCTTCTTGATCAGGCTCATCCTTGAGTTCTCTCAGGATTCAGCAAAGCAAGTGATATCCCCCCTGGAGGGAGGAGGAAGCCGAAGGGGCTCAAACTTGTGTGGCTAGGAAGTGGCGGGGCTGGTGTTTGAATCCAACTCTCGCTCATGGAGAGCCAGCCACTGTTCCTGGCCCCCTGGGGGTGTGGGAATGGGGGGTGGGCCACAAGAAGAGTGGTGTTGAGACCACCAAAGCAGACGCCGAGCTCTTGACCTTGACTGTGGATCTGTGCCCTGCAGAGTGAGATAAAGATGCACAGCACACGTCTTCCCCTTTCAGAGCATCCTGCTTGTGAGAACTCCTCTCTCCTCTGTCTGTATGGCTTAAAAACAATTGTCAGGGCAAAGGGCCCCGAGTGTCCGTGTGCCAGGGCTCCATACTCCCTTGATGGGGAAATTCCAGAGGCAGCTGGAGGTTGGCATTTTGGTAGCAATACCTCATGACACTATAGAAAAGACCGTCTTTACCACGTGAACCAGAATAAATACTGCATATTGTTTGTAAGAGCATAAAATCACCAACAGTTCTAAATGTCCGCGAGCAGGGCATTGGAGACATAAATCTGTAATAAATTTCTGTATAAATTTGTAATAAACCAGAAGGGAATGCAAGGACTTGTTTTTTATGTATCATCGTAGAATCGAAACAGAATGTCAGGAGGGAGAAAGCAAGTTGCAGAAGGCTGTAACCGTTTGTCATTGTGTCAGAACACACCCAGACAAGGGCGCCAGATCACAGTATATATCATTTATGGGTTATTCCTATGTAGTAACACCGTGAAAACGTGGGCAGAGGACCCGCACCAGCCGCCTCGGGGAGGCAGGAAGGGGTGACATGGGGAGAACTTTTAAATAAACTCCAAGTGCTCCTGTCAAGTTTTCTTCCTTTTAATAATTAAGAAACCGTTAGGAAGTGCGACG
Source organism: Equus quagga (assembly GCF_021613505.1). Lineage (NCBI taxonomy): Eukaryota > Metazoa > Chordata > Mammalia > Perissodactyla > Equidae > Equus > Equus quagga. The sequence continues at coordinate 105,790,602 of NC_060278.1, read as the reverse complement.
TGGTACCCGGATTCGATCTTGAAACGGAACAAGGACATCAGTGGAAAACTGCTGCAACCTGAAAATATCTGGAGTTGAGTTACTAGTGACACACCGATGTTAATTTCTTAGTTGTGACGCGTGTCCCGTGGTTGTGGAAGATGTTAACGTTGCGGCAAGCTGAGTAAGGGTGCGCGGGGACGCTACAGTCTGCAACTTTTCTCTAAAACTAAAGTTCTTCTAAAATAAAAAGTTTATTTAAAAAAAAAAGGAAGAAACCACAATACTAACTCTTGTTACCTCTCAGTTGTGGGTACCTGGATATTTGTTACATTTTTCTCTTCATTCTTCTTTGTGATTACATTTTTTCCAACCCCAGCGAACCAGAAAACCCTCCTACTGGAGACGCGGTGTGGCGGCTCTTGGTGGTGTCGCTGTTTCCAGAGCTTGGGTCCCGGAGAGCCGGGCTGTTTTCAGGGCGTTACACCCCAAAGGCCAATAACTAGTCAAGCTACAGACCCACTAACATGACGAGGCTCAGCCAGCGAATGAAAACCCCGCGCGGCTGGGCCCCGAGACCTTTAAAACTCTGTCTGCCTCCGTTCATGGGACCCCTGGTATAAAGCAGTCATTTGTTTATGAGCAAGAAAGAGGGGATGGGGAGGTCGTTTTAGGTCTTTCAATTTTCCTCTTGGTCCTGAACTTTGTAAAATGCCCCCCGCCATCTTCCCCCTTCTCAGGTTCCATTTTCTGACTGATTTGACCCAACATTTGTTGAGAGAGAAGCCCTTAAAAATGGCAGTGGGGCCTCCGAACCTTCCAGGGCTAGTAAATGTTTATAGGGTGGAGGCACTGGCTGGTCATTTCCTTTAGGAGGAAACAATAAATGAAGCAGCTTGCCTTATACCTACTCAAACCCTGAGCTTCTCATTGTCTTAATATACTGGGGGGGGATGGGATGGGAAAGGAGATCCAGAAATCTCTGGGACTCTTGTGGCTCAAATGCCCTAGGAAGTTGAACGTGCCTTTTTAAGGAAGGTTTGGGGTGAGGTCCCAGCCCCTCCCTGTTGACATTTTCAGCAGCACGGTGCTCTGCTGTGGCCCGTCCCGGGCACTGCAGGATGCTGAGCGGCGTCCCTGGCCTCTGCCCCCAGGGGCCAGTGGCGCCCCTCCCCAAAGCTGTGACAGCCAAAAGTGTTTCCAGACATTGCCAGTGTCCCCTGGCGGGCAAAATCACCCCCAGTTGAGAACCACTGGTTTTAGGGGGACTTTCCTCAAACTTGGAAATTGGTTTGAGAGCCTTTCCCGCAAACCCATCGGCCCGTGGGGCGAGCGGGGGAAGCGGCATTTCTAGACTGATGGACGATTTTCCGGTTGAAAGGAGCGCAGATTGCAATCAAAACGTGAGCCCTCTCCTGGGAACCCAGCTCTGCCTGGGTCTGAAACACCCTGGAGACGAAAATGGAGGTCAAATCTCTAAAGAGCGGGCATTGTCTCCTGGGAACCAAAATATTTGCACAGCGCCTTTTGTCCGATGATACCAAAAGGTTATGAAACACACGCTTAAAACTGCTCCCTTTTCTTTTTTTTTTCTCCTCCAACTTCCCTCAGGAGGAAACAGAGAAATAGGGCAAGACTCTCTCACCTTGGTCCCCTCTCAGCAGGTAACTTACTGGGGGGCTCGGGGAGCAGGGAAGCTGCGTCCCCCCTCTTCCTGCCCCTCGACAACCCGTAGAGCCTTAGGGCACAGCCCGCGGGCCAGGGCCGCCTGCTGTCTGTGTTTGTGCAGCCCGTGAGCGAGAATGGTTTTCACATTTTCTGAAAGCCTGATAAATAATCAAAGAAGAATGATATTTCATGACAGGTGAAAGTTAGGTGGGATGCACACTCCGGGGTCGGTGAAGCTTTACTGGCACGTGAGCGTTCGTTCCCACGTTGTCTGGGGCTCCTGGCACGCGGCAGCCACAGAGCTGAGTTGCTGTGACAGAGGCTGTGTGTTCGCAGGGCCTATATCAGTGATGATCTGGGCCATGATGGAAGTCATGACTCCTGCTTCAGGCTGTGTGTACCTTCCACCTGAGAAAGGGTAAAGGATAAAAAAGCTTAAGCGGCATCTGCCTCGTCCTCTGCGGATGTCCAGCGACACACAGACACCGCCCTCCTCCTGGATTTTCGGAGGGGCCCCTCCTAGGTTTTTTGGGGGGGGAGGAAGATTGTCACTGAGCTGACATATGTGCCCATCTTCCTCTATTTTATGTGGGACACACCCACAGCATAGCCTGACGAGCAATGTGAGGTCCAAGCCCGGGATCCGGGCCTGTGAACCCCGAGCTGCCCAAGCCAGTGCACGAACCTAACCACTATGCCACCAGGCCAGCCCTGAGGGCTCCTAGTTTGAGGAAACTCTGATTTAAGCAGCTTTCTCCTCTGAAGCCTTCCCAGCGTCTTTGCCGTGAGGGGCGTGCTATGAGTCCCCACCAAGGCGATGGAGCACACTGTGCGCCCCTTCCTCAGTTTGCTTCATCCCAGCAGCCCCCCCCGTTTTCTGTTTTTTAAAAGGCCCCCTAATATGTCTCAGGAGGTAGTTAAGACGTTGGCTCTGGGGTCGAGCTGCACGAGTCCAAATCCCGCCTCTGCCACTTGTCAGCTTTGTGATCTTGGGCAGGTAATTCCCTGGGTCCCCATGACCTCCTCGGGGTTGGCGCTGGCGCCTGCCTCCTGGGCTGCTGGGAGGTGCGCTGTGCGGGGGCAGGAGGAGAGCTGAGCACGGGCCACATGGCAGCAGGTGCCGGGCACATTAGCTGCTGGCAGCGACGCTGTCACTCGGCCGGCTCTGGAGCTGGCCTGCCTGCACACGTCCTGTGTGAGCTCGCCTCAGCTCCGGGGCAGTGGCGGGCGCTGCCCGGCTTCTGTCACGAGAGCAGGGTGTACGCGGGTCCCACGCCCTGAGCCATGCGGGATGGGGTCGGTGGTCCTTCCTTAGCTGTGATCCCCTGTGCAAGGGGCAACTAGTCTGTTGTGGACTGGGCACAGACGAACCAGGAAGCTGATTTTCTTATTACGAATCCTGTTATACTAGAAAGTCGCCCCTTGCTGATTACAATCTGTGTTTATTGATGCAGTTTCAAGGAAACACCTAACTGTCAGGGCCAGCAATCCGCGAGCCTGCCAGCTTAGGGCACAAACAAGGCCTCAGATTCATACACTCGACTGGGGGCCGGCCTAATCTGTAAAAAGAGAAATAAAATAAAAACTTCACGGGAGAATTGTACCTTTTCCTCTTTGTTTTCTGAACTCTGTTTGTGCCAGACTTCGTGGGGTGGCACTTCCTGTGCCCTAGTTTTTTGCTGTGGACGACTGATGTTTCTCCATCTTAAGTGAGGTCCCGCCCACACCGGCTGCTCATCCGACAGCACAGTTCCCACATTTGCTTTGACGTGTGAGGACACTGGGGCTTGGGGATGACAGGTCACCTGCCCAACTTTGGGGACAGCGGGGTGTCTGGCTTTGAGTCCCAGGTCCCTGGCGCGTGATGTCAGGCAGGTTTCTGAAGGTACTCACTGCCCCAGGCCTCCGTTTCTGCCTTGTGGGCCTGGGCTGCCCGAACACAACACACGCAAGCCGCTTAGACGGCAGACGTTTATTTCTCGCAGTTCCGGGGGCTGGAGGTCCGGGATCCACGCGGGCCAGCGCGGCGGGGTCTGGTCCTCTCCCTGGCCTTGGGGCGGCTGCCTTCTGGCTGTGTCCTCACAGTGCTCAGGCCCAGGTCGCTCCCTCTTTCTCAGGGCACTGATCCCATCGTGAGGTCCCCAGGACGTTGTGTAAGCCCAGGGTCTCCTGGAGGCCCCGCTCCCGAGAATATCATGTTGGGGGTTGCAGCTCCAACACATGAATTTGAGGGGACGCCATTCAGTCCGTAGCAGTGTCCCTCTCATGTGGGGCGGCTCGGGGCCGTGGGACTAAACGAGGAATGGCAGGTGCTCTCCGTGGACGGGGCCGTTCCTCAGGCCGCCTTGGGAGCCCAGCCTGGTTGCGGAGTCTCTTCGGGGCCCTTCTGTGAACATACGGTGGCCTGTGGCCAGATGTCCTGGTTAGTCTGCCAGCTGCCACTCACTGGGGACACCTGTAGGTCCCTCTCTGAGTCCAGTTGAGCCCTTATATCCAAGACTGTGCGTTTCCGTGGGTGGCTTCACGTTTTCAGAGTTATACTTATGTTTTTTACTCAAGTCCTGTTGCAGATTTTGAAGAGGCCTGGACATTTGGAAAAAAGTGTGATGCTGCAGTCGCGCGTTCCACGGGGCTCGGTGGAAGGCAGTGGGTAGGACGGAAATTGGGCAGAATGAAGTTACCCTCGAAATCCCTTAGGAAGCTGCCGCATTGGAGATGGACGCGCACCCTCTCTGCGTGGAAGACCCCACTGCTGTTTCTTCTTCCTGTGTTGGGGCCGATTGCCGCTCGGTTGTTGCACATGAGATGTAATAATTAGCTTAAGTTTAGGGCCAATAGTGTACAAAATGCTTATCTTTAAACATGAGCACCACCCTCAGAGACAGGAGAGGCTACAAGATACGTATCTCCCAGAGCCTGCTCCCTGCTCCTGTGGAGAGGAAGGATGTTCATTTGGGACTTGTTCTAAGTCACAGAACACCTGCCTAACAGTAGTGTCAGCACTAAAAACATGTCATTATCTCCCATAACAGCAAGTCTTCAGGGAAGTGATTCCAAGTTTGGCGTAGCAGCTCAGTGATGTCATCCAGGTACACATGAAATTTGCCCCTTCCCTCTACCATCCTCAAATTCCTCATGCCTGTTACCTCATGGTTACAAGATGGCTGCTGCAGCTCCAGAGATCACATCATCTGACAGGAGAAAGGGGAAGGGTCCAAAGAGCTCTCCTTGGTTGCCTATCTCTTGGTCTCCTGGAAGTTCCCCAGAAGACTTCTCCTTAGGTCTCATGGGCCAAACTGATTCATAAGGCCAGCTCTTGCTGCAAGAGAGGATGGGGAGGTATGAAACTGGCCTCTAGCCAGCACAGTGGGAGGTGGGTAAGGGAAAAGTGTGTCTGAAGGGGTGGTTGGGTAGCCACATTCAAATGATTTCAGTGGTTTCTCTCTCCCTTTGTGGTGGTTGTCTATGTGCTACATAGTTGCATTTACTTAAGTTGTTTGCACCTGTGATTTGTCTCTGCTATGTGCACAGATAAACAGAGGCCCTGAGCTGGTTTTCCGACTCCAGACAGTGCGCGGCTGTGAATGTCCGCAGAAGGTTGGCTGTGGGTCGACGTTAATCGGCCAGGCCCTCTGCAGCGGTGGAGAGACCCCCGTTTCTCTTTAAACTCAAACCTGTCAGGAGCTACAACTTCCACCCTAACTTTGCAGGCTGCGTAAGACTCCAGCCAACAGCCAGTTGTTTGCTGAAAACAGACTTTATTTTATCAGCTGAACCCTCCTGATGGCCTTAGACAAGGGTCACAAGTTCTTGAAAATGACCCGAGGAGGTCAGGAATCGTCCCCTGGGAGGAAGCGGAGGCCGGGTGGGGCTTCGTCTGCGTTCTGCAGGTGGGACAGGTGGCTCCTGTTTCCCTCTGGGTAGGGGATGAACGGATCAAGATACTCGCAGCATTTTAAGAATCCGTGTCATTGTTTGCTGGCCGGGTGGAGCGCTGCGCAGAGCAGAGGCCTGCCCATCCTGGTGGAACCTCCTGTGTACGCTGAGAGTCTGAACTCAGAGTTCTCCAGTGTGCGGGTCTGGGGCGCCTGGGTTTCTTCTGCTTGTTTCCAAGAGAGAGTGATCCAGAGGGTCTGAGTGTACCCTTGGGCCCGCCAGCTGGAGGGGACGGCCAGGGAAAGGAGGTAGAAGGTGTTTTCAGGGTTACTTCTAGGCAGTGTGTGTTGGGTGTGAACAAAAGTACATGCAACCGAATTCTTTGGTTGCAGGCAAAGGAAATCTATTTGCACTACCTTGAGCAAAAAAAAAGAGGAAATCTCTGTATTCCCCAAGCCTTGAGAAGGACACTAGGCCCTTCGAGAATCGGGGGGTTATTCTCTCCACGTCCCTCATCTCTGTCACTGGACAGCTTCCCTCTTACCTCTCTGCCTCACTGGACCCCTCTGCTAGCCTGCCTGTTGGGACAAAGATGGCCACCCACGGCAACTTGTAGTTACAGCTCTCTGACTAGCCACATGCTTGCCTCCTCAGCTTCCTTGGCAGGTTGGAATGGCCAGAGGATGCTGTCCTAACCAGTGAGACACAAGAGGAAATTGGCTAGGGGTAGAATAGGGTAGGATGTGGTTCTGAAAAATATTTTGCTTCCTGATAAGTGACAGCTGAGCAAACAGAACTTTCTGTCCTCTTCTTCCTTTTTCTGCCTTGAATGTGGTTCTGTGAAAACGTGGTGTTTGGAGTCATGGCAGCCATCTTGTGACCATGAGGCAACAAGTCTAAGGATTGAAAGTCAATGTGTAGACAATGGCAGAGCAAAAAGACAGAAGAAACTTGGGTTCTTGATGACATGGTCGAACTACTGCACTCAACTGAAATTCCTGAGGAGAGACTCTTGGGCAGCTCGAATCACATGTTCATTCATGAATCAGTTGGGTCTAGAAGACAGGTCATGTGACATAAACAAAGTTGATTTATGGAGAAGGCGAGGAGGGACGGTCTGGTCACGGAGCCCTCCCTCTTGCACTTGATCCTGGACTGCTCCTCAGGCTCAAAGGAGGGGTTTGGAGCAGGTTAATGAACACTCTTGTCAATGGGAGGGTCACACATGAGGGTGGCAGGAAGCCATATAAACGTTTTACAATGATGTGCTTCAGGCTTAATATCCCATTTCTTTGATTATCGTTGTCTCTGAAACCAAGATGTCTTAAAGTTGGTAAAGGTGTTGGCATCTTTTCCCGAGAGCTGTCGTTGAACTGGTCGGCCCTCTCACAGTAGAGGAAATACGGCACAGACACTCTCGGGGAGGACGGGACGCGGATGAAGCCAGCCAGCGCTGATGGTTAGTCTCACTGTTCACCGAAGTGTGACGTGCACAGAATGCTGCACAGATCGAGAACACTTAGGAATTTTCTGGAAGTCAGCACCCCGGGGACCCAGGGCCCAGATCGAGAGACAGGACGTGCCCAGCTCCCAGAACTGCCTCGCGCCCTCACCCCAGGCGACTGCTGTCCTGTCTTCTAAGGACGTAGATTCATCTTGCCTGTTTTTAACCTTTATATAAATTTAATTGTGAGGAATTCTGTGAAATCACTCCTGAGGATTGCCCGTGATCTGGGACGATGCCCCATTTGGAGCTGTCCCGTGTGCCCAGAGCCCCCTTGGGAAGGCTGTTTGTAGCTCCACCGGTCACATCCAACAGGGGATCCCGAATGTTCTCTGTGCTCTTTGGTTTGGTCTTGGGTTCTGCTTCCCTCACTGGAAATAGTGCAGAGGACGGCGACGCAGTTCTAAGATGTTCGATAGTTCAGCTCAGGCATCCAAGTTCCGTGGGTTAAAGTGCGGGCCTGAGACGGATGAGGCTGTTGCAGATGCTGGCTTCCACAACCCCCCTCTGCCAGCCCTGGTGCAGCCTTTGCGCAGCTCGGTGCCGTCCTTTTTGCAGAAATGAAGGTTGATGGCTCTGCGGTGTTTTGGTCCAAGTATGGGGCTTTGGAGAAGACTCTTACTTTGAAAGGGAGATGGGAGCCCAGCGTGAAGGAAACGCAGAACAATCTCTTCCTTAGCTGCACCTGCGCCGCCAGGGCCTAATGAGTTTAGGTTGATGGAACCCAGACCTCAGGAAGGATTATAAATTCTCATTTGATTTGATTTGCTTCTAAAATACCTTAAACCAGCTGTGCCTGCCCAGCTGACCCAGGAGGTTCTGGCTGCTCTGGGGGAAGGTCTGGGGAGGCACCCTCCTGTCCTGGGCGGGATGGGGGGGCGCACAGCAGCTCCTGGCCTGCCCCCTGCTGCTCCTGGCCTGCTCTGCTCTGGCACGTGTCCCGCCGTGCCCCGGCACTGCCAGCCTCTGTCTCCTTGCATTCCCACCACGGCCCCAGAACTGGGGGCCTCTTAGGGCCCCCCTGTTACCGAGGGGGAAGTGGCCCTCCCAGAGATGGGCTAACTTGTCCTGAGTCACTGCTGGCGATCGGCAGAGCCTGCGTTCGAACCCAGGCCGTCGGGCCCCCTGGCCCATCCCAACCCCAGTTGTTTCCTGCCTCTTGAGCTGAGTGAGGCCAAGAGGGGGTTTCTGTCCCGAGGGAGCCCGTGGGGAAGGTTTCCAGACCCTCCCCTCTGAGATTTGAGCACCTGCCGGGTGCCAGGCGAGGGAGTGCGGTGGACAGACAGTAGGGACCAAGAAGAGTCACACCAGCCTCCTGCAGCTTTCCTGCGCGCCGGCGCCACAGACGGGCTCTGTTCCAGCCCTTCTCAAAGTGCGGTCCCCGGACTGGCAGCCGCATCTCCTGAGAATGCGTTAGAAATGCAGGTTCCTGGTCCCCACCGCAGACCTGCCGGGTTGAAAACGCCAAGAGTCGGCCCGGCGGTGCGCGTGTGAATAAGCTCCCAGGTGATTCTGGAGCTCGGCGGCGTTGGAGGGTCCCTGGTCTGTTTTCATCCTGCAACAGCCCAATGAAGCCAGTGTTGTCATTGTCCTCCCATCTCACAGATGAGGAGAAACTTGCTGCTCGCCCCGTGGGTGGTGGAGCCGGCACTCACCCCCCAGCCGGGCCCCACGGTCAAAAGCTCTTGTGTTCCTGCTCTGTTGGAGTTAAAGTCTAGAAGAGGAGACAGCTAATGGACAGGTCAACAGGCCAATCAATAAAATCATTGGAGCAGTTAAAAGTTCTAGCAACGAAATGAAAGGGGCTGGGAGGGGAGGGGGTTCTCAGGGAGGGGAAGGGCCGTGGTGCCGGGTGGGCCGGAGCAAAGCCCCTGCCTTGTGCCCTGAACTTGGTGTGTCTGATTATCCGGCGTGATGTCGCTCACCAAGTGACGAGCTCCCCGGTGGCCCTGTGACCGGAGCAGGGGCTGTCTTGCCTGTTTTACAGACAGAACCCAGAGCCGTCAAGCTGCCACCGTCCATTCCAGCCTCTCACACAACTCCGGAACCACATTCTCCCCGTTCCATGGAATTTCTCACACTGGGAACCTCTTTTTTTAAAATTTTTTTGAGGAAGATTAGCCCTGAGCTAACTGCTGCCAATCCTCCTCTTTTTGCTGAGGAAGATTGGCCCTGAGCTAACATCCATGCCCATCTTCCTCTACTTTATACGTGGGATACCTACCACAGCATGGCGTGCCAAGCCATGCCTTGTCCATACCCGGGGTCCAAACTGGTGAACCCCAGGCCACAGAGAAGTGGAACGTGCGAACTTAACCGCTGCGCCACCAGGCCGGCCCCCTAGGAACCTCTTTTTGAGGAAGAACACTCTTCCATATTCTGAGAACATGTATTTGGACCCTTGTTTGCATTGAGCTTGTTGCTGTAGAAAGCCAGCACATCCATGCTCCAGAGCGGTGCCGTCCGATTGAACTTTCTTCGATGATGGAAATGCTGTCCAGTAGGGGAGCCACCAGCCACATGTGGTTATTTAAGTCCAAATTAATTACACAGAAATAAATGGAAATGTCCAGTTCCCACCCCACCAGCCACATCTCAGTGCTCGGTAGACACGTGTGGTTAGCGGCCGCCATCCTGGAGAGCGCAGAGGCAGAATTCAAGTTCAGAGGTATCAGCTTGAACCATGTATAGGTCAAAATTGGCAGAATGTTGGCAACTTTATACGGTACAACCTAAGAGAAGTGAAAGGGGGACTTCAGACCAGTTAAATCCATTCCTTTGTTAGAGAGGGCGGAACCGAGGCCCAGCGAGCCTGGGGTCTCACCCAGCCAGCTGAGAGCCCGGAGGGGGCCAAAACCCAGGTTTCCTGACTCTCTTGAGGTTCGTCTGTCTGTTAGCTCAGGGATTCTCAGATGACAGTTGGGGCTGGACCGTGCCCTGTAGTGTGTGTGCGTCTGGAGGGTGGGGGAGGATGTCTCGTGCGCTGTAGGATGTTTAGCAATGCCCTGGGCCTCTGCCCACTGGATGCCAGTAGCACACGCCCCCTGATTCGTGGCAAACAAAATGGCTCCAGACGTTGCCCAGTGTTCTTTGGCGGGCGTGGGGGGAGCACAAAATCGCCCCTCATGGACAATCACTAGTTTTGCTGAAAATAGTGACTAGTTTCCGGTCTTTTCCCTCCTTTTCAATTAGCCAAGGATGGAGTTGGGACCCAAAGATCCTGGGGGCTGGGTCCTCCCTCTGAGCTGATGGGATGCCCATGGGTGAAGGGTGGCCGCCTCAGCTTACGGTGGGAAGATTGACAGACGCTTACAGCCCATTTTTCTTTCCGGCTCTGCCAGCGTCTGGGTCTTTTTAGGCAAACGACTGGCTTCAGCCCTAGAGATAATTAAACCCATCTTTTCTCCCTCTCTCCGCCCCATCCCCTAAACGCTTGGTCCATTCAATTCACAATGATAACATTGTTCGAGCAGCGCTGCACACATGTTGACACTGAAGTGTTTAATCTTGCAGTACAGTAATGCTCCCCGCCCCCCACCCCCACCCCACATCTGTGCGGGCTGCAGGGCCGGTGACAAAGAGCCTGGCCTGCCCGTGGTCTCGCCTGTGCGCCCCGCGTCTCGGGACGCAGCCCTCTGCGTTTAACAAGGAGGCAGTGTCTCTGAAGAGCCTCTCAGAGCGCCCGGCGCTGGGGCTCCAGGTGGTCGTGTTGGCAGCCGAAGCATTTGGTGGAAAGTTCGAGAGTTGAAGCGGCAGTTCAGGGGCGGGGAGACAATGCTGCTTGTGTGCCCTCTGCCAGGCGAGGCCCTGCCCCCAATTCGGGGGGCGAGGGAGGGATGATGGGGAGACGGGTTCGTGCTACAAAGTCTTCAAGCCGTCAGCCCCTCTCAAGGCGACGCTGGCCTTGGGCAGGAGCAAAATTTACTACCCAGCGAGGGAACTGAGTCGGTGCAGAGCCTTCACCCTCTGAGCTTAGCTTTTAAGGGGAGTAACATGGTGACCACGTCGTGTGTGCCGAGAGCGTGGTATCTTTCAGGGCTGTCCTTGTTTAGTCGTCTCCACAGCCACAAAGTCCGTGGTGGTTCCCAGTGTTAGGGGAAGTAGGGCCATGTTGGGAGGAAGACCATGTGGGTACTCAGCCCAGCTGTGCGGCTGTGGGCAGGTGACTTCACGTCTCTGTGCCTCCGTCTCCTCGCTTGTAAAATGGACATAATGCGTGTGTCTACCTCTGAGCACGACTCAGTGAGATGATGTGTGTGACACGTGTGAGGCAGCATCCGGGCCAGTGGGAGGGCTTGTGTGACGGTTAGGATGGCCACTATCAACACCAAACACCAGAATGTGGGGAAACGGGAACCCTTGTGGGCCGGTGGCGGGAACGTAAACCAGTGCTGCCGCCGTAGACAACAGTATAATAGTTCCTCAGAAAATTAAATATATAATCACGATCTGATCCAGCAATTCCACTTCTGGGTATACACCCCAAAGAATTGAAAGCTGAGTTTCAAAGAGATATTTGCACACCTGTGTTCACAGCAGGGTTATTCACAATAGCCAAAAGGTGGAAGCAAGCTGCGTGTCCGTTGACAGAGGAATGGCTAAACAAAATGTGGTCTACCCATACAGTGGAATATTATTCAGCCTTGAAAAGGAAAGAAACTCTGACACATGCTGCAACATGGAGGAGGGTATTATGCTAAGTGAAATAAGTCAGCCACGAAAGGACAAATATGATATGATTACACTTCTTTGCGGTCTCTCGAGCAGTCAGATTCACAGAGACAGCAGGATGTGGTGCCAGGGGTCGGGGTGGGTGGGGGACAGAGAGTTAGAGTTTAATGGATATGGAGTTCTCGGTTTGCAAGATTAAATTATTTCTGGATGTTTGGTCACACAACAACGTACTTAACACTCCTGGACTACACTTAGAATGGTTAAGATGGGAAATGTTATGTTCTGTGTATTTTACCGCAATTAAAAACAAAAATTTAAAAATCGTGGCCATTACCTAGCTTAGGGCTTAGGCAGGTGACAGCTGCAGTCTAACCGGGCTTCTGTTAACTGCTGTCCCACAGCAGGACACTGAGGGTCCCTCACTCTCGAATGGGGCAGCAGGAAATACTTGGGTGAGCACAGTGGATGTGAGAAGACGCCACAGTATCCTGCTGGCAGCCTGGCTCGTTTTAGACTCTGACGCGACGTTCCTCTTTTCTGGCTTTCACTCCGCCCCTGCCTTCTCCCATAAGAGCTGTGCAGCTGGGTGCATCTGCGCTCACGTTATTAGGAGAACGTTCTCCTCTTAGAGTAGTTGGGTCTGTCTGTTCCGTTTCCCAGGACTCCCAATTTATGGCGTGCCTCTGGCGGCTTTTTCAAGCTCCCTAATCTGGCCACGTAAATCTTCAAATGAATGAAGAGCCGTCATCTAATTTCATGTCCCCGAAGCTGCGGGGCCATAAATCGCCCACTGACAGCAGCGTTGGTAGCAGTCATCTCTGGTGAATTCTGGCGTGTGCCAGAACCTTCCGGATGAACTGTATCCCTGTGGGAAAGGAGGGAGTCTGGATTGGAAGTTTCAGAGTTAAATCAGGATGGGGGAGGTCCTGGCCGCGGCGTCCTCAGCCGTCAAGGTCCTTGAAAACTCGGCTCTGGCTTCTGGTTACACTGTGGGCTTCGGTCGGTTCTGTCGGTTCCCAGAGCCTCGTCCTCATCAAAGGGGCTCAGGGGTCTGTCCCCAGCCCGGGACTGGCCTCCTCGGTCCAGTGGCAGCTCACGGGACCCAGCCTCCAAGTGAGGAGCAGAGTCCTAATCTGGCCTTGCAGTTTTTGCCTGGGAAGTGTCCCTTTGCTCATAAAATATTTGGTCCTATCGCATAGCTTGGTGGCATCTTTGGGGACAGCAAGAGAGCTGTACAATCTGGAAGCTTAACCAAACTTTTTCTGAAAACCGTAAAGTTTTGGAAGGAGGTGCTGGGCAGTTAACTTGGTTACTGCCCGTTTATCAGCCCTTCCTCGCCCTGGGCGGGAGAGCGGCTTACAGAGAGAGTGAAGACCACTGAGGATGGGCCGACACTTCCCCTCCACGGTGCCACATCTCTCATCTGCCACTGGCTACAGCCTTGCCCTGCAGGTGTCTTTTCTGCACGGCTGTCCCCACAAAGCTCCTCACTGAGGCCTCTGAGCAGCCGAGGACCAAATCCAGTGGAGGGTCTCCCTGTCCCTTTTATCTGAGTCTGGCCACCATCCGGTCATCTTAAATTCCAGTCTTATCGTCCAGTCGTTCCATCTCTCCTGTAGTCCAGACCAGGGGTGAGAGAGACGGTCATTTTCTCTCGTGAGCCAGCCAGGATTGGTAGTGGCTGCCTGAGTGCTGGTTGAAGCAAAGAGCATTGTGGTTGTTTAGTGATGCCTACCTTGGGTGCAGGAAGGGAGAAAGGGGGCACATGGCATCTATGCATCATCCCTGGAGAGGACCCTCCTGAGCTCCCTGTCTTTGTTCTCACCCCCTGCTATCCACTTTCCACAGTGCCACCAGCCCTCTGTCTGAAATAGATTTGATCAAAGCCTGACCCAGCGTAACAGTGGACCAAACCAATCGTGGTTGATGGGGTCACTGAGTGACCCCTTAGCATGCTCTTCAGAACCTTCCCAATGAGGAACTAACTTGGCTTTTTCTGGCTATTCCCAACGGACTCTACCAGTCACCAGCATGCTCTGTGGCTCGTTTCTCAGGCCTTCGATCATATTCAGCATCTCTCCGTGAAGAACTCCTACCGCCCTCACACCTAAACAAAAGCACTCGGACTTATAAAATAAATGAAAACGAACTATCCCTTTAGGGACCGTGTCTCATCTCATTTGGCCCCATGCCTGGTTACACCCAAATTCTTGGCGTGGAAACAGACGCATATGCTAAAGCTGAGCACGCTCAACCCTCTGACCCAGCAGTCCCACTGCATCCTGTTCCCCCAGTGGACACGTGTTGACCAAAAGGCATGTACGAGGATGTCCGTGGTAGTGCAGTTTGTCATAGTCTCACACTGGAAACCACCCAAATGCCCATCAAAAAATAAACTGTGGCCTGTTCATACCGCGGGGTCCTATACAGCAGTGAAATGAGTGAGTGAACCCCGCTGGGTACGCCCACGGGGGAACGTCGAGTGAGGGAGGCAGACGTGGAAGGGGAGGTACCAGGCAGGCGGAGGGGGCTGTGGTGTCGGGGCCTGGGGTGGCGGTCGCCTTTGGGGAGGAGCGGCTGGTGCGTGGGAGGGCCCTGTGGGGATGTCCTTGGTGCCGGTAACGCATGTGCTGTGTCCTGCGCTGGGTGTGTTTGCGTTGAGAAAGTTCATGGCGCTTCGTGGATGCTTACGGTCTGTGTGCTTTACCATATGCACACCATGAATAAAATCGTTTACCTAAAGACTAGGCGGGAATTCTGAAAATAGTAATATATTCAATCCAGTAGACTCATGGAGCCCTACTAAGCGTGAGGCCGTGCTGGGCACTGGGGGTGCAGGATTGAGTCAGTCCTTGTCCCTGTTTTCTGTGGAGCTCGGTCAGGGGGTCACCTTGTACTTGGAAATTATCCAAGTCGGAGGAAAGCAGCCTTCAGGGCAGACGGCCACCTGGAGACGACCACGTCTGGCGGGTCCTCTGTGGGTGTGCATGTAACTGGCTCATGAGTGTTTGCACAGAACTGCCTTGGCTACAGGTGGTGGCAGCCTGACTCGAATTAGCTTAAAGGGGACTTGTTTGAAGGGCCTGGAAGAACTGAAAACCCAACTTCAGGAAGGACGAGGACCACCAGACCCGGAGATCAAGCCTGGAGGGCTTCCCTCCTCAATCCCGGCGTCCTGGAATCTTCTTTCTCACAGACCGGCTTTCTCTGCACAGCGGGGCCGGTGGTGGAATTACATCCTTCCAGTTCAAGGCAGAGAAAGCAAACAGGGCCTCTTTCTCACCAGATTCCAGTAAAAATAAAAGAAATCCTGTGTTTGGCCCAGGTTGGGGCTTGTTCCCTCCCATCCCTCAGTTTGGGAGAACGCAGTCATGGGACAAGATGGCAGCTCCCTTGGGCCCACGTGGCTTGACTGGGAGAGAGATGATGAGGCTCTCCGCGAGACAGAGATGGCACGGGTGTGGCACCTACTTGTGACATCACACTGAGCTGTGGCCTGGCACGAAATAATCCACAAGGGAGCAGGAGAGATGTCATATCTTCTATATCTATTTTCTCGTGCTTCTAAGGATTTATTGTATTCACATACCTGGGTGTATTATTATGTATCATGTAAGTATGTATATAGTGGGGGGTGCATACCCCTGGTTTTCAGGGTGTTAAATACAGTTCTATGAAGCGTGGTTCTGAATACCTACGCTTGGGTGCCTTTAATACGTGCTGCCCTTTGCCAGTCTCTCTGGTGACTTGCATTTGGTATCCTTGTCCCCCTGTTCAGAGGACACCAGCTCAACGAGGGGTCTGCCTGTACATTTCGTGCAACTGTAAGTGGAGGGAGGAACCCCAGACGCTGCGAGGAGGCGGGATGCTCCTGAGTGATGCTGGGGAGCAGGCTTGACTCGTATGGTGCAGAGGTCTCCCCTGGCCTGTCAGAGGATCAGGAGAGGGGACGCCCAGGTGGGTGGCTTCCTGTTTCCACCTGCTTCTACCCTTTATTGACACCCTCCAGCCCAGAATTTCCCCTCCCAGGGCCAGCTTTGGGGATATTATTTCAGGCTTTTGTAAAAGAAGGACACTAGAATTGGCTTTGGGGACAGCCATGGGGCTGGCTGCTGTCAGGGTGGTGTTTTCAGGAATCCATTTTCTTTGGACTTATCTTTTGGTCCTGCGGATTTGGGCTCTTTAATCTCGTGAAGATGAAAGTCTTTGTTAATGCCTGTGAGCTCTCTGAGCCGGTGGGGCGCTGGAATGTAAAGAGCGGCAGGAGAAAAAGCTGGATTCCTGGGCTCTGGTTTCCTTAGCAAGCGTTTCGTATGGGCATAGGCCGCTATCAGCTCTAGACATTTATTTTAAAATCCAAGGCTTGAGTAATCAACTGTGGTAACTTAAGAAGAAAGTAGAAAGACGTATTTTCTCCCTAAAAGTACACGTGTGTCTCTGTCTGCTTCAGTGGTGACTGTTAGACAACCTTGATCTCTGGGATTAAAGTGGGGTAGATGCCACGCTATGGAGTGGCTTCCGTATCAGATGAAAACCTTGGGCAGACGAGACTCAGAATTCGGTTTGAACTTTGAATTATTCCCTGCTTTTCCCAAAAAAATGACTATTTTTTTCTTTGATACATCACAAAATTATTTTCAGAAGGTGTGATGATGTGGGTTTGGGGAAGAACAGAACGGTGACGTGGCTCATGCCTGTCATTGTCCCAAAATAACTGATGAAGGAAATTCACTCAGAAACATCCCAAAGAGCCTGCAAATGTTTGCAAGAAATTTAGTTGGACACTTCCTCCATTTTTCTTTTTTTTAAAAAAACATCTTATAACCCTGATACATTTAATCTCATACGTTAAAAAACGTTATATGTACCCCTGCTGCAATAAACTTTCTATTTGTGATTATGTACCAATGTTTTCTTTCTTCGTTGGGTGCAACTTTGGTGATTGGACCTGTGTTAATGTCATGCTTTTTCAAACATTTCTTTATTGTTCGATCCATTGCAGTTTTTTTCCAAAGTTATCGTAGCTGAATGATGTGAATACCCACATGCGCATGTTGCTTCTTCCTCATCGACTGCCTTTCTCCCGGCTCCTTGTTTCAGAGGCCCAGTCACAACGGCAGACACGAATTGCTTTCCGTTTGCCGGGTGCTGCTGTGAGTGCCGACTCTGTGATCCTCCCAGGAACTCTGTGAGAAAGGGCCACTGTTATTATCCCCTGCGGGAGGGGAGGCACACCGAGGTTAAGTAACTTGGCCAAGACCACACAGCTGGTAAGTGGCACAGCTGAGCTCCGAACTCAGACCACCTGGTTCTAGCGACTGTAAAGGTCAAGATTGTGGGTTTTGGAGTTTAGCCACTCACCTAACTTGTGACCTTGGGCAAGCTACCTGACCTCCCTGAGCCTCAGTTTCTTATCTGTAAAGTGGGGATCAGTCCTGCTTCGTCGGGGTCCATCAGATGATGCTCAGCGCGGGAGCCCATCGCAGAGCACGCTCTTGGTCAGCATGCTTTTTTGCACTTCTGGGTTCTTCAGACATCTTCATTGTAACAGGGGCTTGGCACCCCCTTTGTCTGCTGGGGTTGATTGCTGTACTGGCCAGGAGGAGCTGTTCTGAGGTGTGGTCAGTCCCAGTGCTGGGAACACGGGAACTGAGGTTTGTCGGGGGTGTTACTGCGTCCCCGCACCGTGCTGGGGGCTCCCGTGCATGACGGTGTGCAGCAGCCCCCGCTGCTGGATGTTGCTCCTGCCCTTTGGAGGTTTGCTCTGCTGGGGGAGGAGAAAGGAAGACGGCTGGAAATGGAGACTGTCTGTGTGTCTGTCAGCATGGGGGAGGGGCAGTGGCCTGTGGAATGCTCTCCTGATACTCTGCAGCCCCACGGTAACGCCCCTAAATGGGAATATCCACGGGAATGGTTCAGGGAGTGGCAGAGTCCCCAGGGAGACCTAAGAGTTCCCAGTGAAGGGAGCCACAGGAAGGCGAGGTGTGCAAAGGCAGGTGATGAATGCTGCTACCTGGAGGGCCAGGAAGATGATGACCATAGAATGTCCTTTCCATGTAGTCATGGAGTGGTGGCCTTGGTGGCCTTGGATTGGGTGGGAGGTGGGGCTGGGGGGCAGCATAGGCTGTGCACTGGGAGCTAACTCACTGGGGGTGCGGGGTGGGGTGCCTGGGCACACACACTGACTGCTCCCTGTGGGTGGGGGTTGGGGGTGCCTGGGCGCACACACTGACTGCTCCCTGCGGGTGGGGGTTGGGGGTGCCTGGGCACACACACTGACTGCTCCCTGGGGGGGGGGGTGGGGGGGCCTGGGTGCACACACTGACCACTCCCTGGGGTGTGGGGTGGGGTGCCTGGGCGCACACACTGACTGCTCCCTGGGGTGCAGAGTGGGGGTGCCTGGGCACACACTAACTGCTCCCTGGGGTGCGGAGTGGGGGTGCCTGGGTGCACACACTGACTGCTCCCTAGGGGTTGGGTGCCTGGGCGCACACACTGATTGCTTCCCGGAGATGCAGAGTGGGGGTGCCTGGGCGCACACACCGACTGCTCCCTGGGAGGTCAGGATTTTCCCCAGGAGTTGTTGCCTCACGTCCCTCTCGGTCTCCTGCAGAAAAGCACTTGAGGAGGCCATGAGTCATCCGCATCCTGTGCCCATCTCCTTCGGAGGACAGGCTCGTCTCCCTCCGCCACTCCTCCTGGCATAGCCTTAACAGGCTCCCTGGTGCAGTGCTCTGGGAGAACAGCTTGGCGGTATTACTAACACTGAACGCAATCCCACTTCTAGGTCTGCCTCCCCCATTCACCAAAGTACAGGCACCAGAATGTTCACAGCAGCACTGCTTTAAGAGCCCCCAGTTGGAAACGGCCAAATGCCCCTGAACTGTAGAAAGGATAAATGGATCATCGTATAATCAAACTGTGGAATATTATACAGCAATGAGGATGAGTGGGCATGACAGCAATATGGATGAATTGCATAAACTCTGTTGAAGTAAAGAAGCCAGCTACAAAAGAACGCATACTGTATTGTTCGAAAACAAGCAAAGCCAACTTATGGTTTGAGACTGGGAGAGAGAAGGGGCGCAGGTGGTCTTCTGCTTCTTGGTCTGGGAGGGGCTGCCATGGGTGGGTCACTTTGTGACAGTCCGCTGAGCTCTACACACGTGGTCTGTCCACATACTACACGCATGCTGTAACGCGATGAGAAAGTTCCGGCAAGCAAAGGAACTCTTCCTGCTGAGCTGTCAGCCCTGCCACCGAGACGCATGGTTAAGGTCTCCAGTTTGGGTGGGACCTGGGTTGAGCCCCAGCTCTTTGACCCTGGGCAAGCCCCTCAGCACCTCTGGGGTCTCCCGTGCATCCCCCACTAGTGTGGCATGGTGCTCACCTCCTAGGGTGACGGGAAGGCTGAATGAGCTAGAAGGGTGACAGGACTGGCCCAGGGCATTTCCACAGTGACAGAGTCTGGACTCTTTGCCATGCTGCCTCACCCTGGGGTCCCCTCCCCAGGGTCGCCTGATTCCCAGTGGACTGCACTTCCTAGAGCCTGCCACAAAACATCTTCCCTCCTCGCCTTCTCCACAGATCACACTGGGGACCAGCGATGTCCCCGTCGCCATTCTTGGCCATCGCATCTGCTGCAGGCTTTCCCATAGGTTGGGTCGTAAGAGAAGTGTCCTATGTGGGCACACGCCGGGGCCGGGTGGGCGGTGTGTGAGGACAGCCGTATCGGAGGGACCGGGGAAGGCTTCTGGAGAGTCCTTTCCTCCGGCCAGCCCTCCACACACGGCCCAGCTTCCAGCAGGTGCAGTTCAGAGGTCACCTTCCCGAGGTCTCTCCAGGGGCAGGGTCACTCCTGTGCCCAGAGTCCCCTGACCTCGAGGACTTCACCTGCCCCCTCTGCCCTCACCCCGATGTCTTTTGGAACTATTATTAAGGTTTAAAACAGAATTTCTTTTTTCTAAAGGGAGACCTGTAGGAAGGGCCCTCGGGCCGCCAGTGACGGGGACCTCTTCCTGGAAGGCAGTTCCATCCTGCCTGGAGCCGCCCAGCTAACCCAGCCCCAGAGCTTCCTGGGCTCATGAAGCTGAGGCTCGCTGGTCCGGTTTCTCCTCTCTTCTGGCTGAGCTGGTCCGCCGTCTCTCACTATCTCTCGGGTTCTGCACCCCACAGGCAGGAAGTGGAGATGGAGCTGTATCTCCCAGGAGATGAAAGGCCCTGCAGATGCTGCAGACCTCCCTGAGCTCAGCCCTTCTACCTCTTTCCAGGACTTGATGCTCCCGGCTTCATCCCTGCTCCATTTGGTCCGAAGGATACATGATCCTTGGGAAGCGCGGGTCCCCTCCCAGAAACTCTGTTCTTCGGCTTTTATCCACGCAGGTGTTTATCGTCTATGAAATGAGCGTGATGTCTTAGTGTAGTATCTGCCAGTGTCAGGGAGGAGGGCTGAGGCCCTTGCCTTATTTTGTCCTGAAGTCGTTTTCAGAAGCATCCCTGACTCTGCCATTCACCTCTTTTTCTGCTTTTAGTTCCAAGACTGTGGTTGTAAACCCTGGCTGCTATTAGAGATACCTGGGGTGTGTTGAAAAGACAGGTTTCTGGGCCCCCTCCCCACAGAGGCTGATTCAGTTGGTTCAGAGGGATAAGAAGAGCAGGATGCTGGAGCTCCTGTGTGCCCATCTTCCCACCTCCGTCTTCAGCAACGTTGCTTTGGTAGCTTGAGATCTGCCACGATGGGAACTGGCAAACACCACAATCAGGTCCCAGAGAGGATTATTAACATTTACCGGCCCCCCACTGGCCCAGGGCACCAGTGTTCTTTCAAAGCTCCCACGGTGATTTTCGCATGTCGCCAGGGCTGGGCGCTGACCTCAGATACCCCACGATGGGACAGTAAGGTCTGTGTTCTCACAGTTGTCCGGCCTTACGGGAGGCGAAGCCGTTTGCATGAATGACATCACGTAACTCACTTCAACCCGTGAAGGAGGATTATTATCTCCATTGTTTAGATGAGGAAACCGAGGGCCAGATAGGTTCCCTGACACCTCGTCTGGGCCTCACATCTGGTTAGTGGCTGAGCCTGGGTTTGAACCCCGGCCTGAGCTCCCAGAACCTAGTCTGTCCAGGGCCTCTGGGATGGCTCGGTCTGTGCCGTGCTCTTCCCGGCAGGTCAGATGCAGAGTCCTTGCCCTTGTTATTCAAGGTGACCGTGGGGTCTGAGCCTGTGGCCTCTGGTCTGCAGCAGGTCAGCGTGAGATGGGCAGTTGGCACCAGGGTTGCCGGCAGTGGGCACGTCTCTGTTTCGCCTGGGCAAGGTGCTTGGACTCGGAGGCAGGGGAGTGAAACCTAGTTCCTAATGAGCTTTTGGTGCCCGTGTGCTCTCTTCCCCTTTCAGTGGAACACGACAAAGAGTTCTTTCACCCGCGCTACCACCATCGGGAGTTCCGGTTTGATCTTTCCAAGATCCCAGAAGGGGAGGCCGTGACTGCAGCCGAGTTCCGGATCTACAAGGATTATGTCCGGGAGCGCTTCGATAACGAGACGTTCCGCATCAGCGTGTACCAAGTGCTGCAGGAGCACCTGGCCAGGTGGGTGTTGGTGCCGGGAGGGCTGCTGAGCCTCCCCCGGCTACAGAGGGGAGGCAGGGCTGGTGGAGGGCGGGCCCCTTTGGGACAGGGGCAATCACAGAGTCTCCCACCCAGGAGCGCCAACCCTGTGCCAGGCCCTGTATGAATGTCTGTTCTAAATAAGGCGTATGGTGTGTGTGCTGTTTCCTAAAGCTATCACCCTCAGCGGATCCAGTTAGGGATAGGGGTTGGCCGGGGGAGCCGAGGCTATGTGGGTGTCTGTGGGTGGTCTGGGTCTGGCTTGTTTTTGGGGGCATGGAAGAGAGGGGGATGGGGAAGAGGAAGAACATTTTATGGGTCTATTCCGTCCCATTCATCACTCTCAAACCCAGCGCGTGATGTCAGGCAGCCAATGACAGTGGCCGTTTGTAATACAACGTGAGGCGATTAAAACCCCCAAACCAAAAAGAAACAGGCTGAGAACTCTCAGCCTTCCAGAAATCATGAGGTCAGGAACCACACGCTCATGTTGAAAGACTTTAATTTCTTGAGACCATTTGATTTCAACGTCTTCTGAAAGGCCAGAAGGCTAAGAGAATGTGCTGGAACATCTTACAAGCACATTCTAAAGTCCCGAGGTGGACGTGACCACGTGGCCGTCCTGGGTGGCTGGGATTTTGGACGTATCAGACTGATGGTATTCCTTGGTGATTAATGGAAGAAAGATGGTGTGGGCACCTCCTTCTGTGGGGAAGTTCTAGCATCTTCGGCTGGACCGGGCACCTGTTACCACATCTGGGGCCACAGGAGCCCTGACCACCTCCTTTGCTAAGCACGCCATTTTGGAGGTCTCCTTAAATACTAAGAAAACCAGACTCTCCTTGAGTGTTTCTGACACTCGCATCCGTCACCTCGTTTCACGTTCACTACAGTCCCCCGAGGTGGTGCCTCCTTTGTGAAATGGAGAGAATTAAGGCCTAAACGCAAAAGGTGTGTCACTTCCTGAGGCCACCCAGAGAGAGCATGGCCAAAGCAGGATTTGAGCCCAGGCTTATAAAATATATTTTGTCTAAAAACTCGTTTTTGAATAGTAAGACACGTTCACGGTATAAAATTCAAAAGAGAGAAAAGCAGCGACAGTGGAAGTGGGCTTCTCCCCACGCTGCGCCCAGCGCCCACCCCTCGGGCAGCCTCTGCCACTGGCGTCTTGATTGCAAATGTGTTTGTGCTTCTGCATTTTCACAAAGGGTGTCTCGTCATACGCTCTCGCCCGTACCTCGAGACGGTGAACCCGGACAGTCCTTCCATGTCACTTTCAAAGGCTCCCTGCTCTGTGAATTACCCACTTCACTGTGTGGGTTGCCGGGTGCTTCTCCAGTTTCCTGCGAGCACTTGGTGGGTCTCCATTATTGACCGCGGGGTAGGAGGGGGATAACTTTGTCGGCCCGTTATCTCACACTTGGCCTGTCTATCAGTCGGATACGGTTCTAGAAATAGAATTGTGGGGTCAGAGGGCGCACACGGCAGTAAGTGATGGATTTTGCTGAACTGCTCTCCTTGGAGGTTATGTCAGTTTATGCTCCCTCCAGCGACATACAGAGGCCTGTTTCCTGTGTGTTCTCCCAACACCGTCTCTTATCAGACTGATTTGATCTCTGTCAGTCTGATGGGCAACAAATGGCAGCTCAGCGTGGATGAAATTTGCATTTCAGAGCCCCACGTGAATGCGCTGCCCTGTTCTGCTTTCCTGCTAGAGAGGATGGCAGGCCCTCTGGAAGGGGTGTTACGGGAAGGAAAGAGGCTGGGGCCCAGGGGAGGTGACAGACAGCCTTGGCAGTCACCTCTGAATCTTACTAACGGCACCCAGCTGCTCCAGTTAACCCTGGAGGGCTGTGCCCTGACCCCAGGCCCAATTACAATAAGCAGCATGGAGTTCATCCTCGGGGGGCGGGGGAGGTGACATATTTTTGCTCTGAATGCTGACAGATCCCCCAGACTCTCGAACAGGAACGTATGTTTGACTTTTCTCCAGAGGGCTGATTAACTGGGGTGAGGTGGGTACCCAGAGCCTGTCAGTAGGACTCCATCGGCCCATTGGTGCAAACCCCGCCCCCTGCTCACGCCCTGGGCCTCTAGGCAGGCTCCCCAAACCTGCTCCGAAATCTCCATGATGAGGTTCAGCCTCAGGAACGCAGCTGCCCCGAGAGGTTTGGCTGAACTGAACTGGAGGGGTTGGCTCAGTGTCACCTCCGCGGCTCTTCCTCCGAGTTCTCGGTGCAGGAATGTGTCCACCCTCCCCGGCCGGTGGCCGTTGGGGTCGGCTGGGATGCTTCCAATGCTGGCCCCTCCTTCCCATGAGCAAGAGCTTGCTGCAGGACTGCCAGCATCCTCAGGCACTGCCCTTGATGCGAGAGGTGTACCCACGTATTGGTGCCACACCTCCTGTGCAGGCCCACTCTACTCCAGGCATTGGGAACAGACTGGAGACCCTGCCATGAACATGGGGGGCACGGCGCCTCCTTCATGGCCCTGGGAGGGAGATGGGAGCCCAGCGGTTCATTTACTCTGCCAGCACTGAGCACCTCCGTGCCAGGCGCTGGTCTCTGAGCTGGACTATGGGAGCAAGCCGGATCGGGTCACGAGGGCAGGGACCTCGTCTAAAATGTCGGCAGAGGGGTGTACTAGTGTCCTGGGGCTGCCCTAACAAAGTGCCACACACTGGGTGGTTTAAGATAATAGCTCTTTATTCTCTCCAAGTTCTGGAGGCTGGAAGTCTGAAATCAGGATGTCGGCAGGGCCCCGCTCCCTCTGCACCTGTGGGGGTGGTGCTGGGGGTCCTTCCTGCCTCTTCCAGCCACTACTGTGCTTGTGGATTATCGGCATTCCTGGCTTCCAGCTGCGTCGCTCCAGTCTCTGCCTCTGTTGTCACACGGCTCTGCCATCTCAGGGCTTTCTCTCCTTGCACCTCTTCTTAGAAGGAAACCAGTCATCTTGGATTAGGGGCCCACCCTGCTCCAGTGTGACCTCATCTTATTTAACTAATTACATCTTCGGAGACTTGGTTTCCTAATAAGGTCACAGTCACAGGTACGAGGAGGACTTGAGCACATCTTTTTAGGGGATACAATTCAACCCAGAAGAGGGGGTGAAGAAGACAGGCAGTAACCAAGTAAGCGAGGAAATCAACCGATGGCCTGATGAGGTGATGGGTGGTTGAGCTAGGGACGTTTGAATGATAACAAGGACCTGCAATGTTGCGGGGGGGAGTGTCTCAGGGGGACTGCGAGGGGCGCCACCATCCTAAGGCGGGACATGCTTGGGTCCTAGGAAGGAAAGAAGGGAGCTGATGGTGACCACTTGGTCCTTCCTTAGATGAAGCACGGCCTTTGGCTTCCCCGCCAGGCTGCCAGCAGCTGCTCCTGTTTGTGCCTATGTCAGCCTGCTGACTTTGTGGGCGCTTGGCTCCATCATGGCTTGAGATGGCTACCTCCTCCACTCTGCCTTAGATCCATGCGGTGGATGCAGAAGTCCTGGGCAGGGGAGAAGGCCTGAGTCGCTGTGGTTGGAAGAGGGAGGGGCAGGACAGCTGTCCACGGCTCCCTGGCAGGCAGCCCAGGCGGGTTAACACAGTGCCCCCCGCGAGCAGCGTGGCCGCGGGAGATATCTGGGGATGCCCCTTCTGGCTTGCTGGGAGACTAAGTCCCTCGTCAGTGACCCTCTGAGCACCTGCTGTGCGCCGTGCACCGGTGGAAGTCACCAGACCCAAGTCCCTGCCCTCTAGGAACCGACATGGGCTGACATGGCAGGTGCAAAGTGTGGAGCAGGGCAGGGAGTGGAGTGAGAGGCAGGGGAGGGGGTAAGGGACTGCTGTCTTGAGATTTCTGAATTTCCGTTCTATATTTGAAAGAAGGAAGCAAGGTCCTCATTCTCCAGAAGTTAAAAGGTTATAATTTTTGTTAAAAAATTATTTATTGGCTTTTTTTCTGGGTGAGTTGTTTTGTTTTTGATTCCAGAAGCAAAATGAGCCTATTATGTAATTCCCCAAGTGGGATAACCCAGTTACTAAGAGTGTGGATTCGAATACCAACACCATGTACCAGTGTGGCCTTGGGAAGTAGGAACCCTCAGAACCTCAGTTTCCTCCTCCATAGCATGAGGGTCATAACTGAATCTGCCTCCCAAGGTTGTGGTGAGGATAAAAGGAGTTGACATACCTTCTTAGAACATAGTAAGTGCTCAATACAAGTTCACTAATATTATCATCATCACCACCATCACTGTCACCACCATCACCATCACATCATTACCACCACCCCATCATCATTATCACCATCATCCACCATCACCATCATCATCCACCACTACCTTCATCCATCATCCACCATCACCATCATCATCACCACCATCACCCACCATCACCATCATCCACCATCACCATCACCATCATCCACCATCACCATCACCATCATCCACCATCACCATCACCATCACCATCATCCACCATCACCATCACCATCATCCACCATCACCATCATCCACCATCACCCACCATCACCATCATCCACCATCACCATCATCCACCATCACCGTCATCACCATCACCACTATCATCATCGTCACCATCATCCACCATCACCATCGCCATCATCCACCACCACCATCACCATTGCATCACCATCATCATCATCATCATCCTCATTGCAGAGACTGGAGAGAGCCCTTCTTAGGAAAGCGGGGAGCTCCGGGTCCAGCTGTGGCACCGCCGTCCCCCTCTCTGCTAACTCGCTAATTTTGCCATCTCAGCTTGGATGAAGGCCTGAGCTTGTGTGGGGGTGGGGGTGGAGCTCTTGTTTGCGTTTTCCCAACCTGGGGCCATGCATCTTCTGCGAGCTGCAGGCCTGGCCTGATCTGATGCCCTGGATAAGCCCACATCTGGCCCCTGCTGCCCGCCCTGCTGGTTGGCCAGCCTGCTTCCCCTGCTAGGGGAGCCCTGGCCTCTCTGCTGCCGGCCGCCCAGCTGTGCAGAGCTGGGACATCTGGCTCCCTGGCGAGCCTCTGCCTGAGCTCCAGGAAAGCCCTGAGGGTGCCGGGGATTAGCCGGCTTTGGGTTGGCCTCGGTGTCTCTCCCCTTGTGGCAGCCACTTTCCACCGAGTCCTCTTGATCTCTCAGAATCCAGATTAAATTCCGATAATGAGCCGAGCTGGAGGCCTTCCACGGCCCTTGGGCCCTGCTTGCAGCACGGCCCCAGACAGCTGGAGAGGCATGCTGATGGGCTGTGGGGTGGGTGGGACCTGAGAGGCAGGTCTGGGGATGGTGGTCTTGGCTCCAGGGGCCTTGCTAGGAGGATCGTGGTGGGGCCGAGGGATCAGAGTCTTTCCCTCCTTTTCTGAACCCCAGGCCCAGGGCCAGACCAGCTGGGGCCCGGCTTCCCGGAGCTACACTCATGTCTGTCCCCCTTGGCTCAGACTCCAGTTCCAGCTGAAAGAGAGGGTGTTGGAGTGGTGGTTGTACTAGTTAACCGGTTTCATTTGTGGAACCTGGACTGAGCATTTTCCATCCTCACTCCGCTACCTCCCCCCGTGGGTCCCAAGCTTGCTCCCTGCAGCGCTGCCCCATCTGTAGGGGACGTGGTTGCTGTGTGAGTCACCCCTGGGGGCTGCAGGCCAGCCAGGACAGCAGAACCTGCAGAGGGAGTCAGTCATGGCCAAGGCTGAGATGATGTTGGCAGCTGGATGCAAAATATCCCTTGGTCCGTCTCAGGGACTTTGATTGCCAGGAGGGTGACCTCAGAGTGGTCTCTGGGGCCAAGATTGGATCAGCTGCTGCCTGAGTCACTCTGTGGAAGGGGGAGCTGTCCCCATGACGGGCCAGAGGGGAAGGCTGCTCGCCAGCCTCCTTCAGCCCGAGGCAGCCCGCGGGGCAATGAGGAGGGAGGGGGCGAGCACTGTGCCCCGTGCTGCCCGGCTTGTGGGCGCACCTGTTGCCCACAGCCCCATGAGCGGCCCTCCCCAGGGCTCCCAGCCCCCCACGTTGGGGAGATGTCGAGGGTCTCAACAGCCCACGCCCCCGGCCCAGCAGGAGCACACACGGCTGCTGCGACTCCCGCCTTCTCTGGAGAAGGAAGCTCGCTCAGAGCTGCCCGGACCCGAGCCCAGCCGATCTGTGCCCTTTACTGGCTCAGCTCAGTGACACGGCTCCCCGCGGTCAGGGGAGAACTGGGGTACCCGGTCAGCCAGCTGGGGTGGGCCTTGAGCTCCTGCGTTTCTGATGAGCTCCCAGGGGTGCATTATGATTGCAATCTGTGGAGGCGGGTGAGAAGGTGCGGGGGTGCTGGGTGTTGAGGTCATCTGGGTGGGAGGGCATTGCAGTCCCCGTACCCGGGGCCCCAGGACAGCGGGTCATTGGACGCCTCCCCATCTTCATCGGGTGAAAGGTTAAGGGCTTGGTAACGCTACTCTGACTTTTATCTGACTTCGTTCACCGTGAGCGTGTCTGGGCAGAGGGACATGGTCACACTCCAGAGCGCGTCCCCACCCCATGCTCCAGGCTCCCCGTCGTTGGGCGCTTACTGGATGTGACTGCGCGCCAGCACTTCAGCTTCTTCTTGTACCTTGAAACCATCCTACAGAAGACTTCCTATCCCCTTCTCCAGGTGGTAGAGACAGGCTCAGAGAGGGGAAGTAACTTACCGGAGATCACACAGCTAGAAACTGGCAGAGTTGGGACTTGAACGCGGGTCTTAGACTCCAGTGCTCACGTCCTCGGCCCCGGCCGGACCACAGCGCTTCTCGTGTGTACTGTTTCCTCACTGGGGGTCAGGCAGGGCGATGTGAGTCCCGGGCTGTGGTCCTCGCCCTTGGCTGTGCAGTAGGATCACCTGCAGGGTTTTTACAGCTGTGGAAACATCAGAGTCTGGGGGTGGGGCTGTCCATCAGGATTTCTTTAGAGCTCCCAGGCGATTCCCTGTGCAGCCAGGGCCGTGAGCAGCTGGCTGACAGCTCTCTTCTCTCTCACCTGTGAGCCGTCTTATGAGCCGAGAGAAGAGAGGGGAGAGATCGCCCCTAGTCCAGGCCCCCAGGTTCCCCTTGGCTTGATCTCTCAGGGACAACTGTTTTTCTCCCACAGGACGGAGCCCAAAGTGTGGTCCAGGCCCCGACTGACAGTCCAAGGCACAGGGAAGGGGCTGGCCGAGGGTGGAGATCTCTGGGCTCTGACTCCTAAGGCTTCTGGAGCCTTCTTGCTGCTCTGGAGGCCTACATGCCTGATTCTGCGTCTCCTGGCTTCCAGCTCTCCCACTACACCCCAGCCCCAGGCTGTGAGCTCTGGTTTTGAGCTGCGTTCTCAGGAGGTGCCGGTTCAGCTCCCCGGTCGCCTTTTCAGAGGGCACAGGGGAGCAGCTAGCTGCCAGGGCACGGCCGGAAGGGCCCAGAAGGTCAGAGGAGAGCAGACCAGAGCGCGGCCCGGTCAAGGAGGCCTTGGCACTTTTCCCTGCTGCCTTTCTCTAGCCCCCATCCAAATCTAGGCAGAGCTGCTGGAGTGCGAGCGAAGGGCCCTGAAGGCCTCTCCGTTTCTCTGGGGGTCCACTCACATGTCCACAGGACACTCTGGGAAAGCCTGCCTTCAGCGACACCCCGATGGGCAGGGGCGGCAGGCTGCTGGTGCCGTACAGTCGGTGCGGGTCGAAGCACCGTCGGCCTGCCCTGCTCAGCATCCTGGGACCAGATGGCCCACTGGCTTCCTGTCCTGCAGGCCAAGGCCATCTGGTGGACCTGGTGGCTTTTTGATCTTTGTGTCTTCTGTTTCCTTCCATAATTCATCCCCGAACTGGCTTTGCAGGGAGGACGTGGGCCGCAGTCGGGGCGTTCGTGGTGACGGATTCTGTCTGTTGAGCGCTGGAGTGTCGAGGGCACGTAGCAAGTCACGGGCAGCCTCTAGTGCTCCTTGTGACAACCTCGAGGAGTCTGTGTCCTCCCGTCTTGTGGATGAGGTCACTGGGGCACAGAGCGGTCCATGACCCTCCCAAGGTCACACACTAGAGGCGGAATTCAAAGCCAGGTAATAAGTAAAACATCGGGTGCTGTGGCCCCAGCCCCAGGATTCCGACGCCGTTGGTCCTGGTATCTCCTCGGCACGGATATTTTTAGCTCCTCAGAGTGGACTTGCCTGCTCCTTTGAGGATGTGAGGGACCTTGGACGAGTCACTTCATCCATTCAACGAGGGGAGACTCGTCTCCTGCTCCCCTCCTGAGGACAGTGCTGAGGACGTGCTGATAGGGCAGTGTCGGGTCCCCCAGGTGAGTGGATGGGAGCTGGATGCCTTTCCGGGAGAGGAGCGTGCAGGTGACGACATCAAGGAGCCTTACAAGGTGCCTCATCTGCGTCCAGCCGTTGGGTCACTCCACGTGGACTCGGCGCTCGCTGCCTCTGAAGGTCGGGTTGAGCAGATGTCCCCGTAAAGCGGCCACTCCGCTCCCCTTGCAGACCTGCCTGTGGGCAAGGCTGCTCGCTTGGCATCTCCATCCCTTTGGCCTATGCCTTCCAAATTCGCAGCGTCACCTGCTTGCTCAGGTTGTCAGATGCCTCCCCTTCGATGTCACCTCCCTGAACTGAGAGAAGAGATGGCTGCCTTCGTGAGCAGCAGTGATGACAAAGCAGATTGTCTTGGGCGCTTACCATGCAATGGACGCTCTGTACTACTTCCTGTCGCAGCCCCGAGGGAGGGGCCGTCACCCGCCCAGTTTTACAGACAAGGAGACTGAGGCACGTGCCAGGTTGGGATTAAAGAAAGGAAGCTTGCGTCGGTTCCTGTCACATTTGTTTTTCTTCTTTGACTAGTGGATACACATGTTCCTTTCTCTTCATGGCAATCCTGGGAATTGAGCAGTGGTGGGGAAACTGTATTTTCCGCACAAGGAAACTGAGGCAGAGAAGACAAAAGACCCGCCAGCTTGTCCCCGCAATGCCGCGCAGCGAGAAGGTCAAGGCCGCTGGCTTTGGAGACACCTGGATCCGCCTCTCGCGCCACCACTTGGAAGCTGCGTGAACTTGGGCAGGTTGGGGACCCTCGCTGAGCCTCATGGAGCGTCAGCGGAGGTCGCAATGGAGCTGTGTTGACCGTGTGGGTGCTCAGCAGCACGGGCAGCGATGGACACTCCGGGAGGGTGGGAGTTTGCCCTGTTCTGCTCACTGTCGTTTCCTTTGCACCTGGAGCCTGGCACACAGTAGGCTCTCAGTAAAGCATGTGTGCAGGGGCAGATGGAAGAACCATCGGGCCTTCCTCTAGGGCGCCGTCCTCCTGAGTCGACAGATCCTCTTGCAGCGAGTGAGGCGTTTCCAGCACCTGCGCAGTGCCTGCACGAGGCGGTGCGCGGCAGGTACCGGTCGGCTGAGTGTGTGCCAGCCAGGGAGCTCTGGTCCCTCTTCTCACTCTCCCAGCATCTCTAGCCGTGGGCCGGTCCTCCCAACAAACCTTCCAGCATGTTCTCTCTTCCAGAACTGAAACCCGAGAACGCCTCGTTTGCAATCTTCCTTCAGCATCTGAGCCCAATTTCCAAAAAGTGAAAATTGCCCATAATTATAATACTTCTCGATCTCAGGGAAGTTTCCCTCTGATGATTATAATTATATTATTTAGAACTTGTATGCCAGTGGGCACCCAAGGGTGGACTGGTTCTCATCTGCGAATGGGGGGCTGTCAGCGTGGGTGCCAGGGCCCAGGTTCCCTGCGCTGGAATGAGTTTGGGGAGAACCGGCTTCAGTGTTGGGGGCTGGCTGTAGCACTTGATCCGGCGATTTAATTCCAAGAGCACTTCATGCTTGGGCGTCTGCTCGCCTATAGGAGCCTCTTTTTCCAAATGTATGAACATCTGTGTTTCATATCAGGGCTGTAATTGCTTTAGCCTTTTTGGCAGGAGACAAAGAGAAGGACTATTCTTCAGTTTGGTCGTGAGCGGTCATCTGTAGCTGGGAAGAAGAGCGTCTGCTCAAACATGAACCCGGTAACGATGGGGAGGCAGGCTCGCCGGGAAGATACGTTTTAGAGGAGTCACCAGTGGTAGGGAAGTGCTTGGCTAGTGCACGTTCCAGAGGAAGTAGGCATCTGCTAAAAGCCCGAGGTTCCTCCGAACGCTGGTTCTTCCTCTGTCTTCTGGTCGCCAGCCCCCCGTCACTGCCATTTTCTCCTTATTCCTCCACAGTGCCGTGGCTTTGCGTTTTGCCACTCTGAGAATGGAGGCAGGAAAGCTGACAGCTGGCCTGTGTTCCAGCACGCAGGCCGCCACTCCCCTTCCGCACCCAGGGCAGGCATTGCCAATGGAGCCCCGCACTCCTTCCTGTGAACCTGGACTTGGCCTGAACCCTTGTGCTGCTCCCCCGCGTGAGCAGCCACTGCTAGCGGAGGGAAGTGGCCATCGAGTGAAGCCTGCTGGTCACCAGTCTCAGGGTTTCCCTGAAGCCCAAGGTGGAGGCATGGGGGAAGAGTGCCCGGGAAGGTGGGCCACTGGGCCAGGGGGCAGTGCCACGCAGAGTCCCGCAGAGGGTGACTTTGTCTCCCTCCTCCTGCAGGGGACAGAGTTGCACCCCTCACCCCAGGCAGGGGTCCAGGAGCTGAAGCGTTTGTACGTCCACATCCGCCAGTATCACCTAAGGCAGGTTTCTCAACCCTGGTACTCCTGACATTTGAGGGGGACTGTTCTGGGTGGTGGGGCTTCCTGTGGGCTGTGGGGTGCTGGCAGCATCCCTGGCCTCTACCCACGAGATGACAAGTCACAACCCAAAACATCTCGAGATGTTGTCACAGGTCCCCTGGGGGGCAGAATTGCCCCTGGGTGAGAAGCTCTGGGAAGGAGGGGAGGGATGTCAATGCCTGGGCACTTCCACTCTGATGCTCACAGGTGAAGTGGGCGTGGCAGCTGGGAGGGAAAGCCCACTGGACAAGCCCCAAGGCATGCTGCTGGCCCTGGCCACTGGCCTCTCCCAGAGGGCTTTCTCTGCCCTTGCTCACGGCTTGGGAAACACCACGCTGAGCTGTGTTCTGCAGCGTCCCCGAGGGCCTGGCAGGTGTGAGCCCCAGATGTCCCTGTTTTGGCTTCTTTCCAACCCTGCCTCACTTCCTGCCCTCCTCCAGGTGGTTCCTGGGGTCACCTCTCAGACAAACTACTGGCGTTCAGCCCTTGACTCGGATCTGCTTCTGGGGGTTCCCGAAGTATGACGGGAGATGAGGGCATCCACGTGGCAGGGCTGTCGGGGTTCAGTGGCATGAGGTGCATGTGGCACCTGGCCCAGCAGGTGCCCTCCGAGTGCCGGCCCTCTCCTCTGCTTCCCCCCTTCCTCCCAGCGCTCTGATTGAGGATCCAGTCAGAGGGGAGCCTTAGGCATCCCCCCCCCCCCCCCACTCCACTTCACGTTGTTCTGACCTGGCCTTTCTGTTGAAAATCTTGGAGTTGTCATCGCAGCACTTGCTTCTGGCTGCAGACTCCTCTGTCAGGGTCATTTCCTCCCTCCGTCATCTGTCCGATGCCCTGAACTTTTTTGCCTCCAGGTTGGGAACCTTAAAACAGCCTGTGGTTCTGTAAAAAAAAAAAAAGGGCGGAAAGATGACCCAGCATGAACACTGTGTTTGCGTTGGTTTGTTTATTCCTTGAGTGTGCGTGAAAGAGGCTACATTTACCTCATTCTATTTTGGTCTGGAGCTGGAGGCTGGAGGAAATGGGGCAAGCAGGGAAAGTCTCGAAAGATGAGTCTCCCCTCCCTGGCGTCTCGCCTGCCCACCTCCAGGATGCCAGATGCTCGCAGCCGCCCAGCAGCGTGGGATTTCCAGGGCTGCTTCCGAGGCTGCTCGGGGCTCCCCGCTGGCCTGGCTTTTCTGGGGGCGCTGCATAGGTCCTTATGTGTCATCACAGTGTCTGAGCAGGGAAGACACCAGCACGGCTCACCCTGCAGCATTTGGTTTCCGTACGGATGACACTGAGGTCGAGCTGCAATGACAGGTCTCCAGTTTTCCAGAAATTCTGGGGCCCAAATCCTGGGATCTTAAGCAAGAGGGAATAGAGTTGGGTTCAGAAGTACATCTGAGATTGGCTTTCTTGCCCCTTGTGGCTCCCTGCCCATCTGTGGCCTCTGGTTCCCCCTGATGCATGCGGATAAAGCCACAGGCCCTGGTGACATGAGGAGGGCGCAGAAGTGGAGGCAGAGAAGGCCGAACAGCCGGGCAGCCTCCAACGGGGGGCTCAGCTGGGGGTGACTTGGCAAACCTCTGATTACACTGGTGGGCCTGGGCAGGTGCCCGGGGCCTGACCAGTGTGTGTGACCAGGCAGCCTGGGCTCCTGTGGGCACAGGGCACGGCTGGTTCTGGAGGCGCCTGAGTATTTGAAAAAAACATTCACTCTTTTTCTTTTAATAACACAAACTGCAGAAAGTGACACCAGAAAACCTCCTTGGCTGATAAGAATGTGCCAAAGGTGAGATCGCACATTCATTCAGCGTGTGTTTGAGACCTACTACGCGCCATGCTGTTCGCTCGGTGCTGGGGCGATGACAGTGTTGAGCAAAGTAGGACCGGTTCTTGCCCACAAGAGCTTAAACTCTGGTGAAGAGAGAAGAAAACCCAAAGTGCCGTAGGAACAAATGTGAACTCCAGCCTGAGTGCTGGAAGGAGAGGTACTGAGGGTGTCTAACGAGATGCGCCTCTTGGGGCTTCTGTGGACCTTCCCCGGGGAGCTGAGGATGAGCAGCCGAAGGAGGCAAAGGATAAGGAACCGTGTTCCAGGCAGCGGGAACAGCATGTGCGAAGGCTAGAGCCTGAAAGCAGGCTAGGGTGGCTGGAACAGTGGGGGCCAGGTGGGAGGAGGGTGGTGTGAGAGGGGGTGCTGGGGAGACGGGGGGCTGGACACCCAGGGCCTCATAGGTAGGGTGATTAAACGCCCATCTGGAGTTATTAATGGTGCCTCTTTTCTCTCCCCAATGTCTCCCAGTTTGGACTATCTGTCACATGGTCTCTCTTCTGAAGGAACACATTAAGGAATTTGGCTTTTTATCCTAAGAGCTAATAAAGGGGTTAAGGGAGGGCAGCTGTGTGTTCAGATTTGGGTTGTGAAAACCCATGCAGGTGGCTGGGGATGCGTCATGGGGCGCGGGCAGGGTGGGAGGAGGACCCCCGAGGTCCCTCCGGGCGCAGCCCTCCCTCCACAGTGGGAGTGTCTGCAGGCTTCCCTGAGCCTCAGTGTCCTCCTGTGACGGGGGTGACAGCACTGCCTCGCAGGCCTCGCAGGCTTCGCAGGCTTCACAAGCTCTCGCGGTGTCATGGAGCCAGGCCTGGTCCAAGATCCTTGCGCCTCGAATCAGGGTCAGGATGATGTGGTTGAGAGTGGGGTCTGCCCCAACCTGGAGTGTGAGCCGCTGCTCTGTGCTGGCATCCTGACTGTGTCATCCCGTTTAACCCATCCTGAGAACCATCATCATTGTTATCCCGCTTTACAAACAAGAGAAACTGAAGGACAGAGCTTAGCTTCTGGGGTCACTCCACAGGGATTTCACTGTAGCTTTCCTAGGACCCAAAGCCTTGTGTGTTAATGCCTACATCCTTGACCACCAAAGTGTGACTCAAGGACCACCCTGGGGACTTCATTGCAAAGAAGATCCTGGGTTCCACTCAGACCTCCTGACTCTTTTCTCCCGCTGGTAGGTGGCTCTCTGATGGGGGAAGAGCGTTCTGTGTTTAGCTCCTCCGCCTCCACCTTCTGGCCCTGTGGCCCGCATGTACACACACATTCCAGAGCCTCTTTAGCGCACCCCATTGCTGGAGCAGACGCCACTGTGGGGACGACACAGGAGTGTTCTTGACCCTCCGGCGAAGGCCCAGGCGGGGAGTGGGGTCCGGAGAAGGGAGAGAGACAGACAGACGGAGGGTCCTGGGGTGGGGACACCATGGGCTGGCGACTCGTGCTCTGGCTGGGGGGAGGGTCTCGGGCTTCTTTGTGTGTTTTCCACCTTTCTCCCAAATGACTTAACTTTAGTCTTCCTGGATATGAGAGTCTTAAAGAAAGTGTGTTTAAAAAGCCTTGGACCTTCCTGACCTTGTCCTCCCATCCGCGGATGCCAGCGAATGTTGGGTGACTTGGAGGAGGCAGGGCGTTCCCTGCAGCCCGAGGTGGGGTGCCAGGGACCTGGGTCGGTCCTGCCCAGCTTGGGGCTCGGGAGGGCGACGCCCGCCTCCCTCTGTGGGCTGCTTTGATGTGCGTGCGGGCCTCCCTGCAGGGCTGTGTCTCCAGCTGGGCTGGCTCCAGGTGCGCAGCGGGCTGCTGGCCCCGAGCCTGCCTCGTCCTGCGCAGCAACATGCCCGCTCTCCTCCCTGACATCACGTCAGCCCGGGACAACTCTCGCTCTTGCCCTTCGCCTTCTGAGGAATGTTCTTGAGGCCCAGCAGCAGTTCATAACATGCAGGGCTTTAAAATGTCCAGCCCTGCAGCTTTCCTAAGAGCGGCAGGGTGAGGGTGAGGGTCAGAGCAGGGGTGAGGGAGAGAGGCTGGGGTCACCACTAGTGGTGAAACCCATTCTCTCCATCCCCTGCTTAAAACCCCTCCCAGCTTCCCAGTTGTCTTAGGACCAGAATGTTCCTGGGGCCAGAGGCCCTGCAGGTTCCGGCCACCGCCCACCTCTGTGCTTTCCTTGCACACACACCCTATCCTCCCTAGCCTCTTTAATCAGGCTTTGCACACTCTGTTCCCTCTGCTGGAACACCCTTCCTGCCCTTCTGGCTGCCTTAGCCTTGCTCATCCCTCTGGCCTCCCTGGGCAGACGCTTCCCGAGGACATCCTCCCTGAGCACCCTCGCCCCCATGTGTAGTCCTGTCCTTCGTGTGCGCCCCTGGAGGACGCTTCCTCTCCTTCGTGCCGCCTCGTCAGGGTTTAATTACGCCCTGTGCAATGCGCTCACAGCCCCGGCCCCCGAGCCCGGCTGGCTGCTGCGTCTGGGTCCAAGCAGAGCGCCTGAGACACGGGAGGGGTCAGAGTGGGTTTCAGGAGTGTGAGGTGGCTGCTGTCACCACAGGTCACCACAAATTTAGAGGCTTAAAATGACAGATTTATTCTCTGACAGTCCTGGGGGTCAGGGTTCTGAAACGAGTCCTGCTGGGCTAATAATCAAGGTGTCCCCCGGGCTGCCTTCCTTCTGGGGGCTCCAGGGTAGAATCCAGTCCCTCGCCGTTTCCCACTTGTAGCGGCGTGGCTTCCCTGGCCCGTGGCCCGGCCAGCATTTGCATCGCTCTGGCCTCACATCTCCTTCTCAGACTCTCCTGCCTCCTTCTTTCACGTCTAAGGACACGTGTGATGACATGGGGCCCACCTGGACAATCCAGGATCATCTCCCATCTCAAAAACCCTTAACTCCATCAGGTCGGCGAAGTCCCTTTTGCCGGGTGAGTTGGCAGACGCAGAGGTTCTGCAGAGCAGGATGTGGACCTCCTTGAGGGGGTTACGCTGCCTCCACGTGGTCTGCAGTTCGTTTCCCTTTCTGTGATGGGGGGCCCCGTGGCCCTGGGCCAGCCACGCTCTCTCCTGGATTCTCTCCTCCCCTAACGCGGGAAGCATTCCTGGCGGGGCGCTGATGTGAAGGATGGCTCCGTGTGCTGCCCCGTCGCTTCCCGTCCGGGGCTGCCGCTCGCTGGCTGAGGACGCTTCCCAGCTCCGCTGCTCCTCAGTCGTCTCGTCCGTGAAGTGGGGATCAGGACTGTGTGATGAAGGATTAGGTGAGAGAGGGTCGCTCTGGAGCTCGGCGCACAGTAGGTGCCCGGGACACGGCGTTGGGGTGTTGAGGCCACCAGGCACGAGCCAGGCGCCTGGAGAGACCTTGGATGACCTCGACTGTGGCCCTTCCAAACCCGGCTCGCCTCTGCTCCCTGGAGGTGACGGGCTGGGTCTGAGGGACCGCGGAGGAGTCTGGCTGGGCCTTGGGCTGTGACGGCAGTAGTGTTTTCCATCACACCACCCTGGACGGAGGCCCAGCCCGGAGTTCTAATCCCCATACAGCAACCAGTGACTTGCACGTAAGACAGAGACTGCTCTCCTGAGCAGAGTTAAAGCAGCCGGAGTAGATTTCCAAGGTCCTGTTTAGCACTTAAGACCCTGGACGGCTGGGACCCACGGGCAGGAGGTGGAAGGAGGTGTCTTCCCCTCAGTCCCACGGGATAGGAGGGAAGGAGAGTGAAACTGGGTCCAGGGACTGTACAGGGACGTCCCAGGTGAGGCAGTGGGCGCTGGGTCACCCAGGTGGCTCCTGCTCCAGCCTGGGGTGCCCCGGGGCCGGCAGAACCCTCAGACCCCCATCCTGGCGCCGTTTGGCCTGTCTCAGGGCTGTGTTCCCTGGAGCTGTGTTTATGCAGAGCGTGGACGGTTTCTCCAAGGCCCTCCTCCAAGGGGTGGCATCCTGCCTCCCACACGGGAATCTGATGCTCCGGGAGTGGGTCGTGGGTGAAGGCCCTTGAGATCAGAGTCTCTAAATAGTCTCTGGGGAGCCAGAGGGCAAAAAAAGGACTTTCCACCTTCCCACGCTGGAGACTTTAAAATACCTGCTTTTCCACTGTGGTGGAACTTTCCAGGGGCACAGGGCTGAGAGCTGCTGGTGGCGGTGTGGTTCGTCCCGCATCTCCTTGTGGGTTAGGTTTTAGCTGGTTCCCATGGGTGTCCCTGGAGGAGGAGGCCACAGGCCCCAGCAACACCCTCTCCCGAGGCTGGTGGTTAAACATTAACATCCTCGCCGCCTCGGAGCTGGGGTCAGCGGCCGTTCACGCCTCCCAGAGAGCAGAGCTTTGGGGGGGCCTGGGTCTCCGGAGGGGAGATGTTGACCTTCAGAGTCTTGCTGCTGTTTCTTTAATCAGCAGATCAAGTAGAACATGGGAATATGTTGCCCCCTGTGGATCTCGCTTCTTCCAGAAATAGGAGGAGCTTGCTACGTGGGGACAATATCGCCGTCCGTGCATAGAGGGAGCAGCATAGTTCAAAGCGAGCTGTTGCTGGAGCTCTGGAGGGTGTGCACGGGCTCTCCATGCACAGGTGTGTACACCTTGAAAATATTGTTCCCATGATGGCACCAGGCTCTCTATTTTGGGCTTATGTTGGCCTTGTCCATTTTTGAAAATATAGCTTTACAGAGAGAGAAATTCACCTACCGTACAATCCCCCTTGTACAGAGGACAGTTAAGGGCTTTTAGTATATTCAGAGTTGTGGGACCGACACCACTATTCAACGTTAGAACATTTTCATCACCCCAGAAGGAAGCTCTCTACCCATTAGCAGCCACCGCCCCCATTTCCCTCACTCCAGCTATTGGCAACTACTAATCTTTCTGTCTCTGTAAATTTGCTTCTTCTGGACGTTTCATATAAGTGGAACCATATGATGTGTGGTTGTTTGTGCCTGCCTTCTTTCGCTCACCGTCCTGCTTTCACAGTTCATCGTGTTGTAGCGTGTCAATACTTCATTCTTTTTCGTTACCAAATAGTACTCCTTTGTGTGGACCTCCCTTGTTTTGTGTATCCATTCATCAGTTGATGCAGATTTGACTTGTCTCCACTTATTTGACTATGGTGAATAATGCTGCTATGAAGATTTGTGTATGAGATTTTGTCTGGATGTATTTTCATCTCTCTTGAGGAGCAGAATTACTGGGGCTCATGGTAACTCTATGTTTCATCTTTTGAAAGGCTGCCAGACTGTTTTCCACCCCAGCCGCGCCGTTCCCCATTGCCACCGGCAGCGTAGGCGGCCTGGGCTTTCCCCACCCCCTCGGCAACGCTTGTTATTCTCTGTTTTGGGTTTTAGCCATCCTGGTGGGTGTGGAGTGCAATCCGATCGTGGTTTTGATTTGCACTTCCCTAATGGCTAAGGATATTGATAATCTTTGCAGGTGTTTGCTGGCCATTCTCTTCAAATTGGCCTCAGCCGTTTTTGGAATCAATGGCATGTCAGCTTTACAACATGGTTTTGCAACTCACCCTCTTCCATTTTCTTCATCAGTTTCTATAAGAAAGAATTATTATTGATAATGTGGTTAATTTGGTGAAAATACAGTATAAAACCATCTGGGGTGTAGGGGTGGGAGAGGCCTTTTATTCCTATTTCAATTCTTTAATGCATATGGAAGGACTCAAATTCTGTTTCTTTTTTTTCACCAGTTTTAGCATTTTGATTTTCCCATACATTTACATCCTACACACTCTGCTTTATGACACCTTTTTCCTTAACACCCCATTTCCCCTTGTCAAGAAGCATAGGTTTATGGTCCCTCGAAGCTGCTATGCAGCCCTTGGATGTGCCACAAGGTCTTACTAGTCCCTGTCAGTGAGTTTTCAGTTTTTCTGTTGTAAACAGTGTGACTGTTGTTGAGTTCTGTGTCTGTGGGAACAAGCCACCCACAATGCAGCAGCTAAAACAACAAGCATTTTATCGCTGAGGAGCTCGGGCAGGGCTCAGCCAGGCGCTTCTTCTCCTCTGTGGTGTCTGCTGTGGTCACTGATGAAGCCGGGAGCTCCGCTGGGGCTGGAACACCCAACGTGGCACCTCATCTTGGGGCTGGCTTGGTTTCTCCCTCTCCCTCCCTTCATGGATCCTCCTCCTCCTCGGCCACTGCTCCCTCCCCCTGCCATGGGATCTCTCTCTTCAGCCAACAGTCAGATTTCTGGATCCCACGTCTAGCTTCCCAGAGAGTGAAACCGAACTGCTAAGCCCCTTACGTCTTAGCCCTGGACACAGAAGGGCCTCACTTCCGCTGGGTCCTGCCGGTTCCAGCAAGGCATGCGCTCAGCCCAGACTTCAGAGGTGGGGAACAGACCCCACCGGTTTATGGGAGAGCTGCCTGTGGGCACAGACGTGGGAGGAGCTGTTGGTGGCCATGTTTGCAGAAAATCTAGCACAGCTGTGAGCATCTTGATGCACTCGTCCGATGAATTTTGGAGTCAGAGTGAACATTCTTTGAATGGATCTGTGGTCTATTGACTCGTGGATCTTGGGACGTTACATAACGCTGGGGCCGAGACAGATAAAGACGCCATCCTA
Source organism: Equus quagga (assembly GCF_021613505.1). Classification (NCBI taxonomy): domain Eukaryota; kingdom Metazoa; phylum Chordata; class Mammalia; order Perissodactyla; family Equidae; genus Equus; species Equus quagga. Next base: position 105,750,283 of record NC_060278.1, on the reverse strand, counting down.
GACTTTCCCACAGGCCAGCAGGGAATGTACACCGACACTTACATGACTTGTGGTAACTCTAGAGATGCTCCAGGAGCCTTGAGAATTTGTGACAGGCTGGTCTTCACTGGGCTTTCCCCAATGGCAAAGAAGATGGCATTAGCCCCATTTGGCAGAGGAGAAAACTGAGGCTCAGGAATTAGCTGGCTTGACCTACTTTCCTTCTCCATTCCCTGCCACCTAGGCTCATCCCTCTCTGTTCTCTCCGCCCTACTCAATGGTGTGACAATAACGTGCGTCATTCATGTTCAACAACTTCCTGTGTCTCTTGTCCCTTGGAGAGAGGGTGTGTCCCATGTCAGGTCTACCCGTGAGGACCCTTGGCGTCCCCACTCTGAGCCCCACTTTCCTCATCTGTAAAAAGGGAACACTAACCTTACTGTTGGGGAGATTCAGAAAACTGACACAAGGAAAGCACCTAGATTTTCCGCAGAGGTAGAGGTGAAAGAATACGATTAGTTTCCCTGGGGCCCTTCACCCTGAGCCTTCCCCACCTCTGCTCGCACCTGGGCTGGGTCAGGGGGCCAGTATGTTCAAGGTAAATAAAGGTATCACAAAAGGCTTGTTCAGTTCCCCCTGGTTGTAAGAACCATTGTGTTCTAATAAGATGCTCCAGGTGGCAGCTAGCAATTTCCCACTTTCCCAGCTGTCAGTCTGATCTTGGCTGCTGAGTAGTTCCTCATTGTCCCTTCCATGCGGGCCAACCTCATACCTGGCCCTTCAGTCGGAAAGCAAAGCCTGTGTTAGCACCTCTCTGGTCCCATCTCAACAAGACTGACCTGTTCCAAAGCCTTCGAATGCAGGTTCGGCTCTTCCCGGCAACCCTGGGACAAACTGCAAACTACGATTTCGGGGAGGGAAGCCGGTGCGTCCACGTTGATTCACAGATGACTCAACGCCAGCCTGTGACATCTGGCGCTCAGTGCCACGGCCTGTAATAAGAGAATGTTTAATGTTGTTTGGCAAGACGTGTACTCTTCAAAGGCCTAATTCGGTTCCCTAAGTTACTATTCTTTGTTTTACTGTCCATAAGGGCCTATCCAGATATCTGGTCACATTTTCCTACAAAGAACAATTTTCCAGCAAAGTCACCACCCAGGTTTGTGACTCCGTGCCGTGGTGTGGAGTTTCCTACGGGTCCCGGGAGCCTGACTAAGTGGGGGTTGTTCCGATTCGGCGTGGTGTTTCTTCTCTCATCTGTTAACTGTTGAGAACAGCTCGCTGGTTCACTGACAATCTTGGTAGCTCTCCATGGCCAGGAAAGCCATCAAAGCAAACTGGAGGAGAAGGCAGCAGGAAATTCTTGTTTGTAAGTTTAAAAGCTGCATGGACGTCCCCCAAGTCAGTTCTGAGGCCGCCTCCAGAGGGACACGGGGAAGAAGCAGGAGTCGGGGAAGAGCGTCCCATTATTTTTATTCAGTTTGGACGTGAAAGCCAAACTTAGGGTCTCCAGAATCCTCTGTGGCTCTCAAAAGACCACCTTGCTTGTGTAGTGTCTCTGTTTCGGAGGCGGCGAGTTTCTTACAGGTCGTGAGGAGCTTCCGTGTGCCTGGCTGGGAGGCAATGTGCTGTCTCGTATTGCGGCTACGTTTGGTTGGTCATAAGATCCGAAGTCATATTCTGTCACACGCATTGCATAATTCAACATTTTCTGAATCAGGTTCTGGCGATTGTTGAGTATTACTTAGAAACTGGGTTCTGGGGGCACGTGGGAGGGGACAGCCCTGGTTTCCACCTTGTGGTCCTGTGGATGCTGTCCATCACTGTGGAGTGTCCTGCCCTCCCAAGGCCAAGGGCTGGGCACAGACTTGGCGAGGCCAATTAGATTCTGTGTCCCCAGACTTTTGGATAGAGAGATGCAAACAGGGCAATACAGCTCAAGTTCATTCCTCCGACACCTGTGTCGGACACGGCAGCCCTGCCCCTCCCGCCTGCCTTGGCTCCTGTCTGTTTCTGAGCCTGGTTGTCCATCCCTGTGTAGGCTTCTCTGTGTGACCTCTTAACCTCCCAAAACATTTCCAGTGGGTTCTGAGTCAAAGTAAATTGGAGACACTGGCTAACATAATCAGTTTATTTCCTGCATGCCTTCCCAGAGTCTTGTACATATTAACGTGCCTGGTAGATGTCTAATGTGTTATGGCATGCCACAGAATTAAAAATTGGCCAACTCACAAACTTGGAGGTCTCCAGGCCACACAGGAAAGGTTAGCGGGATGGCTGGCAGCAGTTTCAGAAGGGAGCGTTGGGCACGGGCCCAGTGGGAGACGTGTGCCTTACTAAAGGGCTATCTTCTCCTCGGCTCCAGCAGATGGTTAACGGCTTATATTACAGTGAGTATGATTTGCCAGAGCCTCTGAAATGATGGCAACCACCCTGAGCAAAGGTAGTGTCCAGAAGAACTGTCTTCATGGATGGTTTCAAGTTTGGGCTAGCAGCCTGGTTGGGTCCCAGCAGTGTAACTCCAGGCCAGTAACTTCGCCTTTCTGAGCCTCAATTTCGAGATCTGCACAACAGTGCCGGTAGCGTTACCCGCTTCAGAGAGTTACTGTAAGGACTTAGTGACACGAGCCTGGTCAGGCATTTCAAACCAGGCCCTGGCATGTGGTACGTGCTCAATAAAGAGCTGCTGCTTCTGATGTCTTTGTCTGTGAGCAGAGAAAATTCACCTTAATTCCCAGAAAAATTAGATCACTCCAGGTACAATAGAGATTGTTATTGCCCTTGGGTGGGAGCTGGTTGGGTGTTGTTCATATCGTACCCTAGTGCCTGGCACAACATAGGGGCTCAAATATTGTAATTGACTATTGAGGACTCAAAATATTGAAACTTTGAATCCTGACAATCAAAAGTGCAAAAGAGACCTTACGATACCTTTTATACTAGAATTATACTATCTAGGAATGTAAAAATCCATCCATTCATCTGCCAACTCATCCATCCATCCAGGCATCCATTCACCCATCCATGCATCCATTCACCCACCCATTCATCCATCTACCCACCCACCCATCCATCCATCCATCTACACACCCACCCATCTATCCATCCATCCATCCACCCACCCATCCATCCATCCACCCATCCACCCACCCACCCATCCATCCATCTTCCATCCACTACAAGGTCATTTGTGGTTTTATCCGTCCATCCATCCACCCACCCAACCACCCATCCATCCATCCATCCATCCATTCATCCATCCATCCACCCACCCACCCATCCATCCATCCATCCACCCACCCACCCATCCATCCATCCATCCATCCATCCATCTACCCACCCACCCATCTATCCATCCATCCATCCACCCACCCATCCATCCATCCATCCACCCACCCATCCATCCATC